>NW_016108097.1:318111-342759 GCF_001604975.1 Cebus imitator | reverse complement strand
AGCAAATCACACTGCCACGTGTGTTCCTATGCAACAATTTTGCATGTTCTTCACATGTACCCCAAAACCTAAAATGCAATAAAATAAATAAATGGGGAAAAAAAAAAAGTAATTCACTGACAGAAGTCTTACCTGGATTACTGTTTTGAGAAGAGCTTTTGGACATCTGTTTTTCTTTGTAGTCAGAAAGTAACTGGCAAATTCTATGTATAAAAATGTAACAAATAAAATGACTATATTAATACTGATACAAAAAATACTTACCAAATGTAAAATTCTTAAGAGTATTTCAATAATATTAGAATATCAGAACTTAACAATATTATCCTATCAACTTATGTGTACATTCTACAAAGTTCTCATTAAGCTTCTAATTGAAGAAGAAAAAAAGTGAGATGAAATACTCATAAATCAAGGGCACTATGACTCGGTAAATTAATTTGCATTAGCTTGACATAATAGAAAGTTTCCCAACTCCGAGTAAGTCCTAGCTCCACAATGAACAGCTATTTATTCTTGGAAAATTCACTTCTCTTAGGCTCAATGTCTTCCACAAAGTGAGGACTCTGCTGCCTTATTTCACTAGGTTGTGATAAAGATTAAACAAGATAACATTTGTTAAATGCTCAGAGAAATAGTAAAGCCATGGAATAATCTGTTCCTAAACTTTATGATTAAAATTATCTTGGAATCCCAAATAAAACCCAATGTGTGGCCGGGTGCCGTGTCCCACACCTGCAATACTAGCACTTTGGGAGACCGAGGCGGGCAGATTATGGGGTCAAGAAATCAAGACCATCCTGGCCAACATGGTGAAACCTCATCTCTACTAAAAATACAAAAAATTAGCTGGGCATGTGGCATATGCCTGTAGTCTCAGCTACTCAAGAGGCTGAGGCAGGAGAATTGCTTGAACCTGGGAGGTGGAGTTTGCGGTCAGCCACAGTCGCGCCACTACATTTCAGCCTGGCAATACAGCAAGATTCCGTTGAAAAAAAAACCCCAATGTGTATTTTGTTCATAGGTCCTAAGATGCAAATGTAGTTTTCAGAGAATGTTATTAAGTCTTAATTTTGCTTATTAGTTGTCCTATTCTTTATGGCTTATAATTCAGGGCATCTCAACTATTTCATAGTTTGTAACTAAATTTATTCATAAGTATCTCATTAAAGTCAATAACGTGATTGTCCACTATACAGAGTTTATCAATCAAACCAAGAACAAAAAAAATCAATGGATGTCAAGACGTGGCTTGGACCAATGATCCTTCTCTACAGACTCACATTCTGAACCAACAGATGTTTTTTAGGATGATGCTTCATATCCATGTTCATCTCCAGCTGACATAGAAGACCAAAACCCTACTTTTTTTTTTAGATTCCATGAAGAAGTTGCAATTTGACATTCTCTAATTTTCAAGATACATAATAACAATATATTTTGCACAAAACACCCCACATATTATTCAGCTCTGGCGTAATCTCACAGACCACCTTACATGAATATTGTTGTAGCGCAAATCACAATTTCAATATTTAGGTGGCACCCGTTTTGCTTCAATTCACACCATTTCCTTGGAGCTAGTCAGCATATAGTCAAATGACCTTCCAGTGACTGTGCAAATATGGAATGCTTCAAAAATCTGTGCAGCTACCCTATGCAGGGCCATGCTAATTTTCTCTGTACTGTTCCCATTTTAGGGTATGTGCTGCTGATGCAAGCACAAAGCCCTACTTTTACAAATGGACAGTGATGAGTCATGGACAAGGTTTGGCTCTAAGTCCAAATAACCTACTTGAGATCCCAAGAATTATCTTCAACGGCTTTCTGTGAGGTAGAATTTCAAAATACTTTTAAATCTTGAGGAAGAGATGTAAGTAGTTTTCATCATTATGGAAAACAGATCACTGAAGGGGCCAATCACAACTGGATGCCCACTGCTCTGAAGAAGGTTAAGATGGGACTTTCTATTGCCTAAGGTATGTATAGTACCTTAGGATATAAAGATGCTTCAGGGTACAGATCTGGTAGCAAAGAAGAAACAAACACTGATCTCTTTCTGCCACATTATTTGAAGCTCTCTGATAGTTTAGAACAAGCCTAACCAATACATGCTAGAGAAAAGACCAACCTGGAACTCAAAGGATCTCTTACCATGAAGGTATCAGTTAAGTCTAGGATAAGATGTGAGTTCCACATCAGGTTTTCAATGTGGGGGGAGGAGTCGATTTGCTCACTTTGTGTGTGAATAAAGCCAGGATGCTGAGCTGCCCGAGCAGGGTGCTGGTACCTTGAGAACAATGGCTGAGCACATAAGCATATGTATGTGAACTAAAAAACGTGGTAACTTTGAAGTCTATGTATGAAGACTTGAGGGATCTGAATCAGTAAGGGCATCTTGGTGTCAAAGGTCAACTAGGCAGCAGGACCAGTTTCAGTGGCAACAGAATCAACGGAAACAACAGAACAATTAACGTGTCCTTTTTCTTCTCCTCCTTCTGACATGATAAAAAGGACTGTCTTCTTTGGGCTTATGAACACCTTTGGTTCTTGAAAAATTCAGAGTACATAGGAAATAGTCCCCAGAAGACAGTCTAACACTTCCTGCTAAACTGGACATCTCAAGACCCAAATGACTCATCAGAAAAAGTCAAAGATGTGACATTATTTTTTATCCCACGCATAGGTGTTATACTTGGAATGAAATAAACAATGTTGGGATCTCTAAGGATAAAGGTCTTAAAAGTCCTGAGATAAAGAATCCTGTACCCATTGGTTCTTCTAACTAGTCTAGCTTTTTGTTTGATTTCTAGCTGATGGGGGGGGGACTAACTCACTGCCACTTTAAAACTACCTTAACCAAACTATGACATCTCACCTGATATATAAGATACAATGGTTATAATTATTTTAAACCTCAATTTAGTGTTAACTAGCCTTTTAATGTGAACACTTACATATCATGACGACTGGAAACTGCGTAATCTTCAGCAGTCCGTCCAGATGCATCTCGAGAGAATACATCGATACTTTGCTGAAGTAGAATGCTAACTATGCTTGCTGATCCACGACACACAGCAAGTATGAGAGCAGTTCTAAAATGACAGAGAGAATTTCTTCCTTAGGAACTTTAATAAAGCTACTATAAAAGCTAGTTTGATATACTTTACCAATTTAATATCTTGCCTGTCCATGCAGAATTAAACATTTACATGCACTAAAAGACGTAAGCATCTTGAGTGCCTAAGTGTTCATCTTTGTAAAATACCACCAAGGTTAAAAGGAAGGGTCAAAAAGGAAGACTCTTATCTCAGTGGGGTATTGCATAGTAGAAGTTACTAATTTAAAGGCCTTTGATGAGCAAGAAACTATGTTATGGCTGCTTATCTGAAGTGGACAAAGATTTAAGTGAAGATTTTTTCCCAGCTTCCCTAGACTGATACCCTTAATAGAAAATCAGCCAGAGGGTCAGATAAATAAGAATATTCTGCATGCTGAAAGCAGTAATATTAATAATAATGGTAAGAAGTGTAGTCATAGTAGTTTCAGTTAATGATGCCAATAAGCATGTGCTATGCACTAAATTAAATGCCAGTCTTGCACGAATCTAAAGCCTAGTTCTTTTCTCTTCATCACCCACCTACAACTTGCCTTCATTAAAGGAAAACTGTATCCAGTTAAAACTATCTTCACTCCCTCTCTCCATACCAATTTAAAAAACATCAAAATACACTGGAAATAAAAAAGGAAAAAAGCTGATGAACCCAAAATACGTGGGAATAGCAATTAATTGTCATGTAGGGATAAGCAAACATTAATATTCTTCAAAAAAAAAAGCAACTTAAAGCAGAGCCATTCAAAATGATTTTCAATTCCTGTTTACGTTTAATATAGCATATTTAGTGGAAAAGCATATAAGAAGCAGAGGTTAAAAACTACTAGCAAGGTTTAAGAAGTTCAAAACTGAGTCATAAACTAAAATAAAAGTTAAAGTTCACACTTCATAACACTAATATGAACTCCCTTTAGCTAATGTAAGATCATATAACCAAAAATGTCACATAACATATAACATCAATCAATATAATAAGAGAAGATGAATCCTACTAAAACTGTTCTTTATGTGAACTAAAAAAAGTGGTAACTTTGAAGTCTATGTATGGATCGCCATGTAACTGCTTATCCCAGTCCAAGTAACTGCTATTCCCCTTAACTCATTTGTGTTGATAATCATCACTACATCCCAATAAATAGAAGTTAATCTTATTAATTTACTATTTATGTCTTGAGTGAATATCACTCTAAAACACACAGATTAAAAGAATTAACTATACCTTCCAAACCTATCAAGTGCATTTAAATTAGCTTTTTTCTTGACTAAAAATTTCACCATTTGCTCTTTTTGTCCATGTACGCCCAGCAAAAGTGGTGTCAGGCCACTCTGTAAAACAATATAAAGCAAAAACAATATGTAATTCAAAAAATTACATATTTCTCAACTGAACTGGAAACTTTAAATAAGATCCTATGGACTTATAGTCACAGAAAGGAAATAAAACGTTGTCGCTTCCTTCTCACTCTTCTGTGCTTTCCCACATGCTCCTCCTTCCCTTGAGAAACACCTCTCCTCTGCCTCACCGCATTAACTCTGGTCATCTTAAAAACTCACTTTAAATATTTACTGGTTCCAAAAATCTTTGCTTCTAATCCAGCATTTGACATGGTATTATTAGATAATGATACTTTTTCCCATCTAAACAAAGAGCTTCTTGAGTGCAAGGCCTGTATCTTTTACCTCTATATCCTCAAACCTTATGACATATCTTTGTGTATAAAGCAAGAATTTGCATGTAAAATATTTCTTTAGTTTCACATGTTTTACTAAAACATTAAGCTCCAACATGCAACAAAAATTGCTATTAAGACTCATACTGTCAATTTTTCAAGGATTTTTCCAACATTTATTCATTTAAAATCTATTTGTATTTAATTTTCCCAGATTGTTAACTAAATAGATAATGAATTCAAACTGCTAAAACTAAATTAACAGAATTTCTATCTGTATTCTTAATAATTCTATGGCTTTTAGTGTTTAAAACTGCCATTCCTGATTAAGTCAAAGCTCTACAAATTTAAGAGACATACTGGATAGTCCATAATACAGCTTCAATTGACAAAAAAGGTTTAGAATTTGCTACAATTCTGATTGAGAAAACTCTGCTCTTAATAACGACTTACTGACCTAAGCACTTGAATGATGACAAAAAGACGCAAAATCCTGAGGGAACCATCGTCTACTTATTGAAAGACTACTCATTGCAAATTTCTAAAGACCTTCTGAATAGCAGTAAATAACTGATAGTAGGAAGGAAAAATTACTATTCTGTCAGCTTAGAGATACTTCCAGTAATATTCATTTTAATGTCCCTACCACAGAGATAAAAGTCAGATTAGGCCAGGTATAGTGGCTCACACCTGTAATCCTAGCATTTTGGGAGGCTGAGCTTGGGGAGGTTAAGGCTACCGTGAGCTGTGGCTGCACCACTGCGCTCCAGTCTGGGAGACAGAGTGAGACCCCATCTCAAAAAAAAAAAATGAAAAAGAAAAAAAGACTAATATTATTGGAAAGGAAAGATTTAAAGGAATTGGCACATATCCAACTTCAACTCTTCTACAGATATCTTAAGTTTCTGAGATATGTGAATTTACATATTATTTACATCTATTCAGTGGTTCTTAGGCAGGAGTATCTGCATTTTAAGGAATTTGTCCCTGTTGTTGATGTTGTTAGAGACAGGGTCTCATTATGTTGCCCAGGCTAGATTCAAACTCCTATTCTCAAGCTATCCGCCCACCTCAGCCTCCCTAGCAGCTGGAACTACAGCCATGCACCACCATGCCTGGCTTCAAGGAAATATTTTTAAACATACGTATCCAGGCTTTATTAGACTTACTCTATCAGTATCTTCAGGGTAGAGCCTAGACTTGTAGATCATTAAAAACGTTTCCTCAGGTTACTGGGATGCACAATTCTGACAACTAGTACAACACACAATTACTTCAGTCTCATCTCTCACCCACATGACAAAGTCCCTTTATCACTTGAGTATTTGGCCAAAAAGAGGAAAGAGTAGGAGAGAGACTCATTTGCTGAAAAAACCACATAATTTTCCAAGGTAAGAGTAGAACAGGGTCTAGTAAACTCAAAATCCAACTTGATCTTGTTACTTATAAGTGCCTTATGAACCACCTTCCTATCAAGACATTCTAGATTTGAAAGCAGAATGAGACTCTAATTGCCCATTTCTACCAGAATAGGATAATAAGTCAGTTGATTACTTATTATTCCCTCTGCTCAAGGGTTTCCCACTACATTACCACCTATTCACTGCCAGTCTGGTTCCTCAGAGGCCTCCGAAAATTGATCTCTAGGGAGCTAACAACTCACTAACTCCCTTTCCCAAACTGAAAACTATCATTACCTAAAACTGACGAGATCCTTGTGTTACCATACAATGAAAACAGATAAATGAACACCACCACACACACACACACACACACACACACACACACACACACACAATCTCTTCATAGTTTTTTTCTCCATTATCTAATTGAAAAATTGGCCTCAATATTTCTGATTTCTCTCTTTTTCCCTTTTCATTTCTGCCTCATGAGCAATCAGAAATATCTTAAGCCTTGCCACTGAGAGATACAACACTTCATGTATACTACTTTTTTTTTTTTTTTAGGAACTTGCCAAAGCAGCAGGATTTCTATTCACTGAAATATAGTTTAGTTTTCTTGGAGTTTTAATGTAAAACCTATTTCCAGGGCAAATTTTGTCATTTTACATTGATTAGGGGCAAAAAAAAAAAACCTGGAAGGGAAAATTTTTTAAAAAACAAGTATTACCTTTTATAATTTCAGTGTTTTCAAAAAACAATTTACCACAAGTGCATTAAAAAAAAAACTGTACCCTCAAATGTTTCCTTAAAAGTAATAATATTTAACATAAAATCTTAGATAATAATTAAGTCATTTCAAAATATTTTCATTCAGGTTATGCTTGAGCTTCCAAATATGGAAAACTGACCATTACACAGGTCAGTGTTCAAACAAATGCATTTCAGTATTTTGAAAATAAAACTGGTAGATCTATACCTTGTTTGCTGAGTCAATGTCAGCACCGTATAAAAGCAGTGTTTTGGCCATTAATTTGTCTTCATTGTAGACCGCATAGTGTAATGTGGTATTGCCATACACATCGGGAATATTTGGATCAGTGCCATGTTCTAGTAACATTAATGCACTTTCATCTTCTTGGCATTGTATGGCCTGCGAGTATTATAAAAAAACAAATTATAAGTGTTAAGAATTCAAAATAAACATTCCACAGCTTTCACCAACTAGTTATATTTACATGAGGAAACTCATTTTTATTCTATGTACTGAAATCAAATCCATCTCACGCTGATATAGTTGACTACTGCATACCTTTATTAGCGCTGTCCTCTTTTTGCTATCAAAGACATGAAGGTCACATTGTCTGTCCAACAGGAGTTTTACTACTTCTGGATTTCCACTGGCACAAGCCAAATGGAGAGCAGTCCTAGGAGAGTAAGAAGGCTTTTTAGGAAATTGTGGTCTACTATTTAAAGCTATATCAATGATTCACGTAATTGCAAACACTGAATAGCCTGCTATTCCTCTTCCTTCAAAACAAACACTTAATTTTCCTGTGAAGAAAGCACACTATTTGTTACCTCTCATTACTCACTGTTTTAATGAAAGAGCAGTCTATTTGAATAGAAAGATCATGGCCCTTGGATTCCATTCAACTTGGGATGGAATCCTACTTTAAGCTCTGTCACTTCCTAGCTGTTGCTTAGCCTTTTTCTGTCTCAATTTCTTCATCAATAAAATGGGAATGAACTGTCCTATTCATTTATGTCTTTTCAGCTGTTAGTAAACAATTTGTGAAAATAGCACATGCACATTTTTATATCTGGAAAGGCAAGTCTTTTTCCATTCTGTTACAAAAAATGTATCACAATAATAAAAGACAGCATGTGTAATTTAAAAGTGCTAAAACTTTGCTATTTTTATTTGGCTTAGGTGAAAATGAGAAACACAGAAAGAGCTCACATCTTAAGAAAAATGTATCTTCCTAGTCAAGGACACAAACCATCTTCCCATTTCAGTTTCCTTCCAAGGTTCCTCAGTAAATAACATATTTACATAGGGTACACTCATATAAAATGCATGTTAGATTTTATTTGAAGAATATTTAGCCCAGAAGTTGACATATGATGGGGCTTAGTTCTCAATATACCTTTCTATAATGTAAATAACATTTTTAAAATGTTTACATTAAAAATAATCTGCTGCATCAACTTAATTTTACAAGTTAAATCATTTTGAAACAGTCAGTGTTCTATAAGGGAAATTATAACTGGATTGGAAATCAGCTAAAGTTGTGTTTTTGTGTTGCTACTCATAAAGAGGCCTGTGCCCTGACCTCTGAGTTTTCCAAACTCTGGGTGGCGTGTGTCCTGCGGAGGAGAGAAATCCAGCCCCCCCGACCCCCTGCTGTGCCAGGAGCGCATGTCCCTACCCCATGTCCCCACATCCCGCCTCCTCCCAGCCCAGGCCAGGTTACCTCTTCTTTTTGTCTCTCTTGTTCACGCCGGGGCCCCTGAGCATGATGATGAGATCCGCTCTGGGGACTTTACCCCTCCAGGCAGCTCTGTGGAGCTTGCCCAGATCTTCTCGACGGACGTGGTACCTTGGCTCCCTGAAGGCGCTGTCGTCGTGGTCTCCCCAAGCGCCCACGTTGTTCTTGCCACTCCCCCAGCAGCAGGGGAAGCAATGGCAGCACCACTTGCCCATCGTGCTCCTGAGGCCAAAGGGCTTCTTCATAGGGGAAGCAGACGGCTTTGGAGAAACCTCGGCCCCCATCCACTTCTACCAGCCCGAGGAGCCGGGTAGTAGCCAGTCGCCTCTGCCAACAAGTTTCACCAACAAGCAGGAAACTCCAAGTTTCCAATCTGTCAGAGGAGAAAGGACAAGCCCAGCCAAAACCTTGCCAAGCCCACCGGGAGAGACCAAGCCCAGCAAGGTTTGAAAGGCCACACCCACCCAGGGGAAGTCCACGCCCACCCAGGGGAAGCCCCGCCCACCCCAGGGAAAGCCCACGCCCACCCAGGGAAAGGCCAATCCCCCAAGGAAACACCCAGCCCAGTCAGGGGAACTCCAAGCCCAGTCTAGAAAAGGTCAATCCCAGCAAAGAAACTCTAAGGGAGAAAACGCCAATCCACTGGAGGACGACCAAGCCGAGCGACGAACGCCAAGCCGAGCGACGAACGCCAAGCCAAGCGACCCACGCCAAGACAAGCCGTTACAGACGCATGCGTGGAACGCCAAGCCAGCTGTTTACACGCGTGCGTCGCAGGTACCATCGTGCGCGTGCGGCGTGCGCGTGCGGCGTGCGCGCCTCAGGTGGCGTCACTGCACGTGGCACAGTGGCCGACATGTGTCACCGCATGTGCAAGTTCTGGCGCCGCAAACGTCAGTGACGGCCTTGTGTTCCCACCAGATTGTGTGGGAGTTGGTCAAGCTTCCAGGCCACTGAGAAGGAGAGGCGGCTAATGGGAAAAAGCCTCTAGAAGCAGGACCGGGACTAGAGCGCCAGGAACTTGAGGACCCTGACAGCCTCCCCTGAAGAAAGCCCCCAAGACAGTTGTGACGGTGCTGTTGTGGGTGGTGGGGGGTGGCAGCTGCAGCTGGGAGCTCGGGCTGTCGGAGCTCGCTATAAATGGCCTCAAAATCGCAGGAGAGGCCAGGCGTGGTGGCTCACACCTGCAATCCTAGCACTTCGGGAGGCCGAGGCACGGAGGTACTGCCTGAGCTCAAGAGTTGGAGACCAGCCTGGCAACACGGTGAAACCCGAAACCCCCCCTCTGCTAAAAGTACAAAAAATTAGCCGGATGTGATGGTGGGCGCCTGCAATCCCAGCTACTCCAGCTGCTGGAGAGGCTGAGGCGGGAGAATTGCTTGAACCTGGAAGGCGGAGGTTGCAGTGAGCCGATGGCGCCACTGCACTCCAGCCTGGGCAGCAGAGCGAAACTCCACCTCCAAAAGAAATCACAGAACACAAGCTACCCACAAAGCCCAGCGCCTGCCCCACGTGCCTTTCCCACCCGCTCCTCCTTGGTCCACACCCAGAATATGGGGCCATCACTGATGTGGCACTCGGGGGCCACAGGATTGGGGATGGGTGGCCAGCTCCCAGCTGATGCCCCCCCTACACGGTGTCCAAGCCAGGGCCAACGGCTGTGGGGCTTCTGGCAGAGGCTCCACTCCCCTGGCATGCAATAGGGACACGGGGTGCGGGCAGCTGTCTCCAGGCTGGCAGGGGGGGCTTGGAGGAGCACCTACCACTGAGGGCAAGATGCAAAAAGGAGCCCCTGTGTGCAGATCCTGGGAACAGGATACTGCAAGCCCCGGGAAGCCAGACTGGGGCAACCCTGGCAGCGGAGTTGAGCTGGATCCAGGCAGTGGTGCTGCGACCCTTCTGCAGAGACCCTCCTGCCACACAACCCTACCCAGCCAGGCTCCAGCCTGCTCACCCAAACCACAGGCACTTTGGTGTGGGATGAAAAATGGAATCCAAGCCTGGGATACTGACATGATCTGGGCAGTTAAAGTGGAGGGGAAGCCAATTACAAGTGCAAAGAGAATGTATTCTTTTGTAACTGAAGTCTTGCCTGATCTGGAGGGTTAAGCTAAGGCTCCTCTTGCTTGATTCTAAATGAACTTTTGAATGAAATAGAGAAAAAGAAAGAAAACACACTCTGAATCTCCTTGTCCCTCTGTGATCCCCTGAGCCAGCAAGCAAGGGGAGGCCTGCCCTCCTGGGCCCTCTCCCCAGCTGAGGGCAGAGCAGTTTCCTCAAGGGTTGCAGGGAGCAGCTGGGCTCCTTGGAGCTGGGCCACCATTCCTTCCTTCATGGGCATCCCACATCTGCCATTCCTCCACGAAGTGTTCCATGATCTGGGTTCAAATCCCGGCTCTGGCACTTGCCACCTGTCCCACCTGGCAAATGCCTTACCCCCAGGCACTTGTTGTCTCCTTCCTGACAGGAGGGCTGGGAGCCAGTATCCCTGGCATGCGGTGCTGTGACAAACACAAGTGGGAGCAGGCAGACATGTGGGCAGGGGGCTCACATGTGCTCACAGGCAGACATGTGCTCACTAGGGGGCACCTACCCATCTGCCCAGGTGGTCTTGTAAGTCTCAGCCCTTATTAGGCACCTGATTATGGTAGACATCTGAACAAAGCTCCAAGCTGCCCTGGGGAATGTGACCACTGGAATAGACCAGGAAGGACAGTTGGGGTGCCTGGCATGAATGGGGAGGGATCAAAGAAATGCCAGACCCTTCCCACCAGCTACAGGTTTTGGGTGATCTGTATGGGGCACTCTCGGTGGGTAGAGAACCCAGAGGTGCCACAAGGCTTGAGCTGCACCCTAACCTTCCTGAGTCCAGCCCACCCATGGCCCGGGCCCAGGGGTACTTTGGGCTCTGAATTGAGATGAGGAGGGGCCAGGTGACATCCTCCTATGTCCCAGGATCTGGTCAAGAAGGTGGTGCCCTGTCACCGCCTGGCTCCATCTGGTCCCAGTAGAACAAGAAGGGCAGGAAGCCCCCAGTACCCACTCTCTGAGCCACCAACACCCAGGTCCACAGTGTGGCCACCTGAGTCAGAACCACCTGCTTTGGGGGCAAGAGCATGAAGGCTCAGACAAGACCAGCATGGTGGAACAGCAGAGGTGGGCAGGATTGCTGTGCGGAATCAAAGAGCCCCTCTCTGGAGACTTGGACATAACCTCGTCATCTTAAAAGAATCTTTTATTGCCGGGCATGGTGGCTCACGTCTGTAATACTAGCACTTTGGGAGGCTGAGGTGGGTGGATCATGAAGTCAGGAGTTTGAGACCAGCCTGGCCAAGATGGTGAAACCCCGTCTGTACTAAAAATGCAAAAATAAGCCAAGCTTGGTGGTGCATGCCTATCATCCCAGCTACTTGGGAGGCTGAGGCAGGAGAATCACATGTACCCCAGAGGCAGAGTTTGTGGTGAGCCGAGATTATGCCACTGCATTCCAGCCTGAGCAACAGAGCAGGACTCCATCCCTCCCACCCAAAAAAAGAATATTTTATTCACACCCATAACACCTTACCTATTTATAGGGTACATGTGAGTGTTTGTTACATGGAGTGAATGTGTATTCTGTCTACTTTGAAATACTGTTTTGCTATCAGACATTACAGCTTATTTCTTCTAACAGTATGTTTGCACCCAATACCCAACTTCTCTTCATTCTCCCTTCCACACACCCAGTCTTCATGGCCTCTGGTATCTGCCATTGTATTCTCTGTGTCCATGAGATGAAGTTTTTTTTAGCTCCCACATGCGAGGACCTGCGTGCGGTATTTGTCTTTCTATGCCTGGCTTATTTCACTTAACATAATGACTTCCAGATCTATCCATGTTTCTACAAATGACATGATTTCATTATATTTTTATTGCCAAATAGTATTCTATTGTGTACACTTCACATATTTTATTTAGCTATTTGCTTGTTGATGGATACTTGGATTGATTCCATATCTTTGCTATTGTAACCAGTGCCGTGATAAACGAGAATGCAGATATCCCTGTGCTATATTGATTTTTTTTAAAAAAGACAGTTTTACCCTGTTGCTTAGCCTGGAGTTCAGTGACACAATCTTGCCTCACCAAAAACTCCACTTCCTGGGTTCAAGTGATTTTCCTGCCTCAGCCTCCCCAGTAGCTGGGATTACAGGCATGTGCCACAAAGCCCAGCTAATTATTTTTTGTATTTTTAGTAGAGACGGGATTTCACCATGTTAGCCACACTGGGCTCAAACTCCTCACCTCAAGTGATCCACCTGCCTCAGCCTCCCAAAGTGCTGGGTTACAAGCATGAGCCACCACTCCCGGCCTAAACTCTTTCCTTTGAATAAATACCCAGTAGTAGGATTGCTGGACCATAAGGTAGTTCTTTAGAGTTTTTTAGAGTTCTCCATACTGGTTTCCATCCTGTTTGTACTGATTTGCATTCCTACTGACAGTGTAACAGAGTTTCTGTTTCTCTGCATTCTCACCATCATTTGTTACTTTTTGTCTTTTTAGTAATAGCCATTCCAACTGAGGTGAGATGGTATCTCATTGTGGTTTTGATTTGCATCCTGATCAATAATGTTGAGCATTTTCTCATATGCCTGTTAGCCATTTGCATGTCTTTTGAGACATGTCTATTCCTGTCCTTTGCCCATTTTTAATGGGATTGTTTCGTTAATTTTGAGAAATTTGAGTTCCTTGTATTACTCTGCCTATTAGTCCCCTGTCAGATGAGTAAAGTTATTTTTTCCCATTCAAGGGGCTGTCTCTTGACTGTGTTGTTTCTTTTGCTGTGCAGAAGCTATATCCTACCTATCTATTTTTGCTTGTGTTGCCTGTGCTTTTGAGATATCAGCCATAAATTATTTGCCTAAACCAATGGCCTGAAGCATTTTCCCTATTTTTTTCTAGTGGTTTCATAATTTCAGGTCTTACATTTAAGTCTTTAATCTATCTTGAGTTGGCATCTATTTTCTACCTGAGAAATGGAAGTTCAGAATGATTTTGCTAAGATAGTAAGAAGACTGTGTATAACTAGAAATAGCGGCCAGGAGAAATCCATTGTGTATGAATAAGGGGGCTTTGTTTTGGCTTTTTGTTCTATGTTTTCGGTTTTTTGAGACGGAGTCTTACTCTGTCACCCTGGCTGGAGTGTAGTGGTAGGATCTCAGCTCACTGCAACCTCCGCCTCCCAGGTTCAAATGATTCTCCTGCCTCAGCCTCCCAAGTAGCTGGGACTACAGGCACATGCCATCATTCTCAACTAATTTTTTGTATTTTTAGTAGAGATGGGGTTTCACCACGTTGGCCACGATGGTTTCAATCTCAACCTCATGATCCTCCCAACTTGGCCTCCCAAAGTGCTGGGATTACACGTGGGAACCAGCATGCCCAGCCAATAAGGGAACATTCTTGGTCTTTTGAGTAGAGTGAAAGAAGGTTATGGGAGGGCTTGGGTCTGGAAACAAAGTTGCAGTTAGTTAAGACAAACACATTCCTGTGTCTTACACCACAGCTGGGTAACTCTGGTTAACAACAAAAATAGAATTAATAAAAAAAATCTGGAAGGGAGCAATCTGAATGTTCTCACAACAGAGAAATAATAGCTTCATGAGGGAACGGATATCCTAAGTACCCTGATTTGATCATTACTAAAACTATACGTGTATCAAAATGTCCCAGAGGAAAAAGAAGTCCCAGCATACCCTCTAATTACATACTTTATTGTACACAGAAATTCAAGAAGTGTGAATACACAATGCCAATGTTCATATGGAACCACAAATCGGCCTGAATATCTAAGAAATTCTGAGAGATACAAACCAAGTTGGAGGATTCACAATTCCTAATATCAAAATGGCAAAGGTGTAGGTATCCAAAATACATGCTACTGTGACATGAAATGCCACTGCCGTGCTCCAGCCTGGATGAGAGAATGAGACTCTGTCTCAAAAGTATATATATTGTGAGAAAATTTCAGGGAATAATGAGTGATAACTGGTTGTTACCAAATATGTACACAGAAAAAAAATACTAAGTAGCATAAAAATACATATCCAAACTAATATTGTGCAAAGACCTTGAATAGACATCTCTGCAAAGATGATACAAAATAGACCAACAGGTAAGAGAAAAGATCCTCAACATCATCATTCATCAGAAAAAAACATACTTCAAAACCACATTCAGGTCAGGTGTGGTGACTCACACCTGTAATCCCAGCACTTTGGGAGGCTGAGGCGGGCAGATCACTTGAGGCCAGGAGTTCAAGACCAGCCTGACCAACATCATGAAACCTTGTCTCTACTAAAAATACAAAAAATTAGCCAGGCATAGTGGCGCACGCCTGTAATCCCAGCTACTCAGGAGACTAAGACATGAGAATTGCTTGAACCCAGGAGGCTGAGGTTGCGGTGAGCCGAGATCACATCACTGCACTCCAGCATGGGTGACAGAACAAGACTCTTCTCTCAAAAAAAAACTAAAAAACAAACACACAGACACACTCAAATGCCATTTCACTTACTGGAATGAAAGTTACTAAAAAAAAATTTTTTTAAACTTTTTTGAGACAGGGACTCACTCTGTCACCCAGGCTGGAGGACAGGGGCATGAATCATGACTCACTGCAGTCTTCACCTCCAGGGCACAAGTGATCCTTCCACCTCACCCTCCTGAATACCTGGAACTGCAGGCATGTACCACAATGCCTGGCTAATTTTTAAAATGTTTGGTACAGATGAAGTTTTGCCATGTTGCCTAGGCTGGTCTCCAATTCTTGGGCTTGAGTGATCTCGCCTACCTCAGTCTCCCAAAGTGTTTGAATTACAGGCATGAGCTACCATGCCTGGCCACAAAAAATCTAAAAAACAAGAATGCTGGTATGAATTTGGAGACAAGGGAACTCTTTTTTCCAGTTGAAGGAAAGATAATTTAGCATATACATTATGGTAAAGAGATGGGAGTTCCCCCAAAATTTGAAAATACAACTACCGGGAGGCCAATGTGGGTGGATTGCTTAAGCTCAAGAGTTCAAGACCAGCCAAGGCAACACAGTAAAACCCTCTATCTACAAAAATTAGCAAGCCATGGTGACACATGCCTGTGGTCCCAGGTACTCAGGCTGAGGTGGGAAAATTTATTGAGCCTGGGCCATAGAGACTGCAGTGAGCCAAGACTGTTACACTGCACCCCAGCTTGGACAACAGAGTGAGGCCCTGTCTCAAAAAAAGAAAGAAAATATAGCTACCATATGATCTAGCAATCCCACTACTGGGTATACCTCCAAAGCAAATGAAATCAGCATCAGAGATCAGAAAGACACAATGGAAACAGAGATTTACTTCATTAAATGCTTTTGGAAAAACCAATATCCATATGCCAAAGAATGAAACAGGACCCTTCTGTTACACAATGCACAAAATCAACTCAAAATGGATTTAAAACCTCAACACAAGACCTGAAACCATGAAACATCATAAAATTCCTGTAAGAAAAGAGAGGGGCCAGGCACCGTGTCTCATGCCTGTAATCCCAGCACTATAAGAGGCCGAGGTGGGCGGATCATGAGGTCAAGAGATCGAGACCATCCTGGCCGACATGGTGAAACCCTGTCTTTGCTAAAAACACAAAAATTAGCCGGGCGTGGTGGCACCCACCTGTAGTCTCAACTACTCTGGAGGCTGGGGCAGAAGAATTGCTTGAACCCAGGAGCTGGAGGTTGCAGTGAGCCAAGATTGTGCCACTGCACTCCAGCCTGGCGAAAAAGCAAGACTCCGTCTAAAAAAAAAAAAAAGGAAAGAAAGAAAGAAAAGATAGAGAAAGCTTACTTTCAGGGCAACTTAAATCCATCCTCACAGGTTGCAAAGAGAAGGGAGACAGGATGGGATGGGATGGGACTGGACGGGAAGGGACAGACAGGATGGGACAGGATGAGACAGAGGGAGAGGGAGAGGGAAAGGGAAAGGCAGAAGGAAGGGAGGGAGAGAGGGAATACACCGGGTTGCAATCTCATTGAGAATGGAATTGTTTGTGAAATTTTTTTTAAATTGGGCACCAAAATTCCAAGCAACAAAAGCAAAAATAGACACGCATAGCTCCATCAAAGTGAGAAGTTTTTGCAAGGCAAAGGAAACAATTAACCCAATGAGAAAGGCTGGGAGAAAGTTTCAGGGAATCACCTGTCTTCTAATGGGTTGTTGTGGAATATATGCAACACGTTAACAGTACTAGGTAGCAACAATAAAACAAATGATCCACCCAAAACTGGGCAGAGACCCTGAATAGGTATTTCTGCAAAGAGGGCATTAAGCAGCACAAAAGCTTCCTTCCCCTGGGGAGGTGGCTGTGACTGGAGGGACTGAGGGGACAAGTGACGCAGGGGGTGGAGAAAAGTGTCCCCTGTGTTCCAACAGTGGGAATGCAGATTTTTTTAAAAATTAGCAGTGCAGGTGCGGTAGTTCACACCTATAATCCCAGCACTTTGGGAAACTGGGGCAGGAGGACTCCTTTGAGTTCAGGAGTTTGAGACCAGCCTGAGTACAATGGCAAAACTCCATCTCTACAAGAAAATACAAAAAAAAAAAAAAAAAATTAGCTGGGCATGGTGGCACAGGCCCAGTCACTTGGGAGGCTAAGGCAGGAGAATCCCTTGAGCCCAGGAAGTGGAGGTTGCAGTGAGCTGGGATCCACCACTGCACTCCAGACTGGCCGACAGAGCCAGACCCTGTCTCAAAAAAAAAAAAAAAGAAAAAAAAAATCAGCAAACCGTGGAGGTGGCTGGGATTCTTTTCCTTCCACCTGAGGCTTGGATGCAGCACAATCCAACCAGGGCCTGGCTCCGACACCCAACCTGGGCAGGGCTTCCCCTGCCTCCCACAGGTAGAGCTTCACTTTCTCTCCATTTACATGGAGGAGTTTTCCTCAGAAAAAGCCCTAAGGCCTAAAATACTACAGCCTTCTACGCTGCCACCCTCAAAAGCACTAGGGGAACGAATACTACTGTAAATACCTTCTAAAATGTAACAGAAAAAGTGAAAAATAAGTGAGACCCTGACAGGAATAACAGAACATTCCACAAAATGAAAGTTTCTATACTCACAATGAAGAAAACACACCCAAGGAGCCGTGCTGAGGTGAAACTGCACTGAAGCTCCCTCTCTTCCCAAGTCATCCCAAAGCTGCCGCACTGCCCCATTGGGTGAGTCCTAAGGGACCTGGAGCCCTTCTCCTCCTCGCTGTGGACATCCTGCATGCCACCCTGTGCTGCGGGTAGAACACCCATGTGCACCATGTAGGGGCAGAAAAGCCAGTTTGGACGCCCCCTGTGGGCAAGGATGGGTCCACCTCACCGTCATGGCCCCAACATTGAAATCAGAAGGAGTGACATACACCTGGGGAATAACTGTCCTGTAACAAGACTGTTGTCATTTAACTACCGATTTTCTTATCGTGTAACTTCTTGTGGGATCAAGAAAATTGTGTTCCAAAGAAATGATGTTGCCATGTTACTGGAGATCAGCTATAAGACAGTATTGGGTACTTCCTGTGAATTACCAGTGGTTTGCTTTGTGAAGAGGTTTAAATTCCCGTCTCTGATGCGTTTTGGGATGAGTGGCCTTGATGTCAACACCTTGAGAGATAGCCCTCAAAAGAACAAGAGTCTTCACCTCCCACTCAGACTAAAAAACGTAAACTTAATTTTAGCATCGTTAATAGGAAACAACTATCCATGAATCGCTGCATCAATAATGCCTGTGTTATAACATCCCCTCTTCCCTAAGGCACAGGAGCAAGTGGTACATACTTGTCTGGGAACCAGTTTCATTAATGCTATTGCTGTATCTGTCCAAAGATGAGTAGCAGTTTCTGTTACCAGTTTCACTACATTTTGGAGTTTCAGATAATATATATCTACATTGTGATATTTATACTTTTTAAAGAGTTAATTATAAGTAAAATTGCCACTGTAACTTTTATGTGAAATCCAGTTCATGCATAAGAAAGCTTGCCCATACATATATGGCATTGGGCATACACCATACATGTGTAATAATGCCAGCCATGCCTTAATCAAGGGATAAGAATGACCAGACACTTCCCACATCCCCATGTCAGCAAATTGAGGCCTCACACAGGGCTCCTGACTGGAGAACAGGTGAGACCCAGACCTGCCCATGACTCTCCTCCCTCAGTGGTCAATCATTCAATTATTAAGGGACCTCCGGGGATAGACACCAGGCTCTTTTAGGCTTCAGATGCCCCAGAAAGGCTGCTCTCCTAGAAGTAGAAATGGTGGTCTTGGATGGAGACATTCCTGTTGCATTTCTCCTTAAATATATTCTGTGTGTGTGTGTGTGTGTGTGTGTGTGTCTGTTTGAATCAACACAAATGTCCCACAGAAACTAGAAAAGGGCCTGACAAATATGTGCATAGAATTTTGATGGGATAATTTGTCAACTGTATAAAAAGATATAAATAATATGTAATTAAAAAAAAAAAAAGTGCTCACACCTGTAATCCAAACACTTTGAGAGGCCAAGGCAGGTGGATCATCCGAGTCTAGGAGTTCAAGACCAGCTTGGACAACATGGAGAAACTCTGTCTCTACCAAAAAAAAAAAATAGAAAAATTAGCTGGCCATGGTAGTGCGCACCTGTAGTCCCAGCTATTTGCAAGGCTGAGCTGGGAGGGTCACCTGAGCCAGGAGGTAAAAGTTGCAATCAACCAAGACTGCACCATTGCACTCCAGCCTAAACTATAGAGATACTGTATCAAAAATAATAATGATAAACATCTGACAGAAGATCCTTCAACATTTTTATTTAGTAGTCATCTCAGCACTCCCGGGACTGCTATGAGTAATCAGTGAAATCGTTCACAGCAGAGGCTCTTTGGGGTCTCCCAGCCAAGGCCATGTGGAGCCACAGAGGCAGGATTGGGGAATCTGAGCGTTTGCCTAGGACCTCTCCCTGCCTCCTCACCCTCTGCCACATTGTTCTCCACATCTGAATCTGTGAAGCCCCATCATCTGTTTCCTGACTCCTCCATCACCTGCACTAACCCTAATCCTCCTACTCCACCAGTGACAAACTCCCACTCTGCTTGTGTCTGGGCCACAAATCTCCAAATCCAGAATGCCCTCAATCCATGTGTTTCCCTGAGTTAGAACACAAAGTTTCAGCATGACTGTCATTTATCCCATCATTCTCCAGAGCACTCTATCTCCTATCCACAGGACTCCCCTCATTCCCCCATGGAGCCCTGGCAGGAAATACTACTGACCCACACTGCCCTTCCCAGGGCTTAGAGGTGCCAGGTTCTGAGCCAAGACCACTGGGTGCACCAAGGGGCACCACTGGAGACACACTTCCCACCTCTTTTGTATTATCTACTGTACAACTCGTATTTTATATTTTACTATATTTTATTATTTTGTGTTTTGTTTTTTGAGATAAGGGCTCATTCTGTTGCCCAGACTGGAGCACAATGGCATGATCACAGCTCACTGCAGCCTCCATCTTATCAGCTCAAGCGATCCTCCTGCCTCTGCCTCCCGAGTAGCTGGGACTACAGGCATGCACAGTAACGACTGGCTAATTCATTTTATTTTTTGAAAGACGGGGGTCTCACTATGTTGCTCAGACTGGCCTTGGACTTCTTGGCTCAAGTGATCTTCCCATGTTAGTCCTACAAAGTGTTGGGATTACAGGTGTGAGCCACCGTGCCCAGCCTGTAGAGAGTTTTTATCATGAAGCAGTGTTAGATTTTATCAAAAGCTTTTCTGTAACTATTGCGATGATCATATGGTTTTTGCTTTTCATCTGTTTATACAGTGAATCACACTTATTGATTGCAAATGCTGAACCAACCTTGCATCTCTGGAATAGTCTATTTGATCAAGGAGAATTAACTTTTTGATGTGCTGTTGGATTCAGTTTGCTAGTATTCTATTGAACATTTCTGCTTCTATGCTCATTGGAGATATCAGCCTTAAGTTTTTTTCTTTGTCATGTTCCTGCCTCAGAGACATGATAGATTTCAGTATTAGGCTGATCCTGGCTCCATAGAATGAATTAAGGAGGAGTCTCTTCTCCTCAATTTTTTAGAGTAGTTTCAGAAAGGCTTTGAATTCAGAATTCAGCTTTGAATCCATCAGGTCCAGGGCCTTCTTTTCATTGATAGGTTTTATATTACTGTTTCAGTTGGTCTCCTCGGGGTTCCAATCTCTCCCTGATTCAATTGGGGAAACTGTATATTTCCAGGAATGTATCCATTTACTCTAGATTTTCTAACTTGTCTGTATAGAATTGTTCATAGTATTCTGAGGGTTCTTTGCATTTCTGTAAGATCAGTTGTAACGTCATCTTTGTCATTTTCAATTCTACTTACTTGGATCATCTTTTTCCTTGGTTAATCCAGCTAACAGCACACCAAAATATTGTTTATTTTTCTCAGAGAAGCAACTCTTGATTTTGTTAATCTTTTGTGTGGATTTTTGCATCTCAATTTCATTAAGTTATTCTCTGATTTTAGTTATTTATGTGTTTCTCACAAGCTTTCAGGTTGGTTGGTTCTTTTGTTTCTAAGTTCCTTTAGGTTACTAGTTAATTGTTAATTTGAGATCTTTCTGATTTTTTGATGAAGGCATTTAGAGGTATAAACTTTCTCTTCACATTGCTTTAGCTGTGTGAAGAGAAATCCAAGAAAACTCTGGTAAGCTATGTGCCTATTTTAATTAATTTCAAAGTTTTTTTTATTTCTGCCTTCATTTCAATGTTCACCCAGGATTTATTCAGGGGCAAGTTAATTTCCATGTATTTGGTTTTGCTTTTGTTTTTTTTTCTTTTTTTGAGATGGAGTCTTGTACTGTCACCTGGGCTGGAGTACAATGACTCAATCTTGGCTCACTACAACCTCTGCCTCCTGGGTTCAAGTGAGTCTCCTGCTTCAGCCTCCAGAGTAGCTGGGATTACAGGCACCCACCACTTGCCCAGCTAATTTTTTGTATTTTTAATAGAGATTGGCTTTCACTATGTTGGTGGGGCTGGTTTCGAACTCCTGACCTTGTGATCCACCTGCCTTGGCTTCCCAAAGTGCTGGGATTACAGGCATGAACCACCACGCCTGGCCATATTTGTGTTATTTTAAGAAATCTTATTGCTATTGATTTCTATTTCTATTGCACTGTGGTGTGAGAGTGTCCTTGATAGAATTTCAGGGTTATTTTTTTTTAATTTACTGAGACTTGCTTTATGACTGAGTGTATGATTCATCTTAAAGTCGTTCCATGTACAGATGAGAAGAATGCATACTCTGTGGTTGTTGAGTGGAGATCTCTGTAGAAGACGACTTAGGTCTAATTGGTCAAGTGTTGAGTTTTAGTCCAGAATTTCTTTGTTAATTTTTTGCCTTAATGATCTGACTAATGCTTCAGTGGGGAAGTGAAGTCTCCCACTATTATTGTGTGGTTGTCTATGTTATTTTGCAGGCCAAAAAGAACTTGTGCTATGAATCTGGGTGCTCCAGTGTTGGGTGCACATATATTTAGGATAGTTAACTCTTCTTATTAGCCTTTATTGTTACGTAACAATGCCCTTCATTGTCTTAGCTAATCTCACTGGTTTAAAGTCTGTTTTACCTGATATAAGAATTGCAACTCCCAGCCAGGTGCAGTGGTTCACCTCTGAAATTCCAGCACTTTAGGAGGCAGCGGCGGGTAGACCACCTGAGATCAGGAGTTCAAGACCAGCCTGGCCAACATAGTAAAACCCTGTCTCTACTAAAAATGCAAAAATTGGCTAGACATGATGGCACATGCCTGTAGTCTGAGCTACTGGGGAGGCTGAAGCAGGAGAATCACTTGAACCCGGGAGACAGAGCTTGAAGTGAGCCTAGATCATACCACTGCAGTCCAGCCTAGCTGACAGAGCAAGACTCCATCTTAAAAAAAAAAAAAAAAATTGATTGCAACTCCCATTCTGGATGCTGTTACTAAGGCCTGTAATCCCAGCATTTTGTGAGGCCAAGGTGGGTGGATTATTTGAACTCAGAAGTTGGAGACCAGCCTAGGCAACATGGCAAAACACCATCTCTACAAAAAAATACAAAAATTAGCCAGGCATGGTGGTGGTTGCCTAGAGTTTTAGCTACTCATAGGCTGAAGTAGAAGGATCACTTGAGCCTCAGAGGCTGAGGCTGCAGTGAGCCATAATCACAATACTGTACTCAAGCCTGGGCGACAGAGACCCTATCTCAAAAAATAATAACAATCCAGATGCTAGAATCCCAGCACCTCCACTTGTTAGCACAACACATTAGAAAAGCCTGGAAACATAATGGTGAGCCAAGTTTACAAAAAAAAAAAAAATCACTTGAACATGTTAGGTGGAGGTTAGATTGAGCCAATATAATGTAGCATGGGAAACAAGATGACAGTGAGACTTCAAAAAAAAAAAAAAAAAAAAAAAACAGCGACTCTTACATGGTTGATATTTCTCCATCCCTTTACTTTGAGCCTATGGATATCATTATATGTGAGACGAATCTCTTGATGATGGTTGGGTCTTGTCTTTATATCTAGCTTTATATCTATCTTGCCACTGGATTAAAGATTTAAATGTAAGACCTTAAACCATACAAACTCACCTCTGCCTCCCAAAGTGCTGGGATTACAGGTGTGAGCCACTGCCCCTGGCTAGGAGTTGCAAGTCTTATACCAGGTACAACAGACTTTAAACCAATAAAATTAAGTAGGACAATGAAGGGCATTATTACATAATGATAAAGTTAAAGAAGAATTAACTATCCAGAAGAAAACCCAAAAAATACCATTCAGGACATCAGCCTTAGGAAAGAACTTATGACTAGAGGCTGGGTGCAGTGGCTCATGTCTGTAATCCCTGCACTTGGGAGGCCAAGATGGAAGATCACCTGAGGTCAGGAGTTTGAGACCAGCCTAACCAACATGGTGAAACCCTGTCTCTACTAAAAATACAAAAAATTACCCAGGCATGGTGGTGTATGCCCGTAATCCCAGCTACTTGGGAGGCTGAGGTATGAGAATCACTTGAACCTGGGAGACGTAAGTTGCAGTGAGCTGAGACTGTGCCACTGCACTCCAGCCTGAACAACACAGTGAGACTCTATCTCAAATTTAAAAAAAAAAAAAAAAAAAATAAAAAAAAAAAAAAAAAAAAAAAAAAAAAAAGAATTTATGACTAAGTCCTCAATAGCAGTTGCAACAAAAACAAAAATTTACAACTGGGACCTAATAAAACAAAAGAACTTCTTCACAATAAAAGAAACTTATCAACAGAATAAACAGCCTATACAATGAATGGGAGAAAATATTCACAAACTATGCTTCTGACAAAAGTCTAATATTTAGCATCTACAAGGAGCTTAAATCAATAGGCAAAATATAAATAATCCCATTAAAATGTGGCCAAAGGCTCAGAGCAGTGACTCACACCTGTAATTCCAGAACTATGGGAGGTGGAGGTGGGCAGATCTCCTGAGGTTGGGAGTTCAAGACCAGCCTGGCCTACATGGTGAAACCCCGTCTATACTAAAAATACAAAAAATTAGCTGGACGTGGTGGTGGGCACCTGTAATTCCAGCTACTCAAGAGGCTAAGGAGAATCACTTGAACCAGGGAGGTAGAGGTTGCAGCAAGCTGAGATCATGCCACTGCACTCCAGCCTGGGCAACAAAACGAGGCGCCATCTCATTAAAAAAAGTGGACAGCCAGGCGCGGTGGCTCACGCCTGTAATCCCAGCACTTTGGGAGGCCGAGGCGGGTGGATCACGAGGTCAAGAGATCGAGATCATCCTGGTCAACATGGTGAAACCCCGTCTCTACTAAAAATACAAAAAATTAGCTGGGCATGGTGGCGCGTGCCTGTAGTCCCGGCTACTCAGGAGGCTGAGGCAGGAGAATT
>NW_016108097.1:313033-317256 GCF_001604975.1 Cebus imitator | reverse complement strand
TTTTCTGAGACGGAGTTTCGCTCTTTACCCAGGCTGGAGTGCAATGGTGCGATATCGGCTCGCCGCAACCTCCGCCTCCTGAGTTCAGGCAATTCTCCTGCCTCAGCCTCCCGAGTAGCTAGGACTACAGGTGCGCACCACCATGCCCAGCTAATTTTTGTATTTTTAGTAGAGACGGGGTTTCACCATGTTGACCAGGATGACCTCGATCTATTGACCTCGTGATCCACCCGCCTCGGCCTCCCAAAGTGCTGGGATTACAGGTGTGAGCCACCGCGCCCGGCCTGAAGTTTATCATTTTAATGAGAGTAGAATAATAAACATTCTGAAAATTTAAAGAATTCTATAAAAAGCAATATAGCCTTTTTCTCTTTCGCTTGCTGTCTCCACCACCCCTCCTTCTCCTTCTCTCTCCAAATGGAGAGAGTTCTCTTTTTCTTCTTCCATCTCAGCTACTCAATCGCGGAGCTGGTGCAGCTGCTGCCCGCTGCACACTCAGAGCAGAATCCCGGGGTCCAACAGCCAGAGCAGCACCGCTGGGGGCGGGATGGTTGCGTGGGTTGTGGAGGAGCCCAGGAAAGCGGAGGCCAGGCAGCACAGCCCTGCGACCAGCAACCCAGCCCGGCGGGCGAGCCGCAACTCCGGGAGCCGCCACCCCTGGAAGCAGTCATCGCCAGGAGGCGCCATTTCCAGGAGCCGCCGCCGCCTCTTGAGAGAACCGCCGCCGCCGCCTGAGGGAGCCGCTACCGCCTGAGGGAGCCGCTCCGGGAGCAGCTGCAGCGCTGGAACCCGCCAGGCCCATTGCACCTCGCGGAGGCTCTGTGGGTGCCCTAGAGCCGGGAGGGGTCGAGGGAGACCGCACCGCAGGCCGGACCGCGAGGATTTGCTGGCTCCTTCCGCGCTGAGGGGTCTCGGCGCGGGGCGGGAGCAGGGTAGGGAAAGCTGGGACGGCAGGGAGCACGCAGGGGGCACGCAGGGAGCACGCACGGCATACTCGCTGGGTGCCGGCCGTCGCCCTCCCTCAGAGACCTAGGGACCCGTGCGATGCGGCGTTGGAGGGCGCAGGATCTGACCCTGTGGCTGCCGCAGCAGCAGGTCTATCGACCCCGGCCCTGGCCGAGCCGCCTGAGGCCTGCAGCGTCCTCCATCACCACTGTGATGGCATCCGCTTACGTGACTGTCGTTGTGCACCCTCCGCCTGTCCCTGGGATCGAGCAGGACCCCCAAGCGGGACTCTGCACAGGCCAGAAGGGCTATCCTCGGACTGACCACAGGCCGCTCGTGGGTCTTCACGTGGCTTTCCAGGTCCACGGTGAGAGGAGGGATTAGAAGGTGGAAGTCACAGAGCTGCAGGATGTGGAGTGCCCGGAGAGGCCCTGGGGAAGCCGCTCCAACTGAGGGTGATTAAAATCGGAAGCAGGCTGGGCGCGGGCACACACCTGTAATCCCAGCACTTTGGGAGGCCGAGGCGAGTGGATCGCCTGACATCAGGAGCTGAGACTAGCCTGGCCAACATGGTGAAACCCCGTCTCTACTAAAAATACAAAAAGTTAGCGGGGCGTGGTGGCAGGCGTCTGTAATCCCAGCTACTCCGGAGGCTGAGGCAATAGAATCTCTTGAACCCGGGATGGGGAGGTTGCAGTGAGCCAAGTGGCACCATTGCACTCCAGCCTGGGCAACAAGAGAGAAACTCCATCTTAAAAACGGAAGCAAAGAGGACAAAGATTGGAAACCCCTGCCCCCACATCTTTCCAGAGCTTCTTGGAGAGAACTGCTTGTAGTTATGGAAAAGATGCCTTGAGCCAGGATAGCAGTACGTTGTTACTGTAAGTGATTGTATTATTTCGTTAAACATTTCTTAAGTATTTAAGAGGTGTACACACGTATAATACAGGAGGGAAGGATATAAAGTAGAATGATCTGGGGCTTCTCCACTCCTGCCCCAGAGTGTGGAGGCTGCAGTGGGGCCTTTCCCTATTTGTGCATTGGTCTCTGTGCCACAACCAAGCTCAAGCTTCACTTAGTCCTAAATTTCAGCATACGTTCCATTTATCCCAGTGGCTTCTCTAGGTGTAGTTGTGTGGGGTTCTGGAGTGGCTGTGCGTGTGAACACGTGTGTGATTTCCCAGTGTACTGTACTGTGATTTGTTTGTATTGCTTGTTTTGTTTCATTTCTACTCAGTATCTGTCACCCTTAGTAGGCTCTGATCTAGTCAGATTGGAAGAAGCATAAGGATTTTGTATTGTTTTGTGATGGGTGAGGGCTGGCCATAAACATCCCCCTAGTCCTTTCAAATAAGCCCAGGAAAGGCCAGACTGGCCTCGTGTTCACAGCATCTCTTAATATCATTGGTTGTCATCCAGACACTTCAACTTGTGCTGCAGGGGAAATAAGTTCCTTCTCATGGAGCATCATAATGAACATTGAAACTTCAGGGTGTGGAGCTAACATGTGTTCATCATCGCGGCTGTTAAAGAATTGGGTAACATGCCTAGTGGTGAGCCGTGGCTGGGCCATGAGAGTATATTCTGAAAAGCATGCAATATTGTGTCCCTCTCACAACCAACACACACGTGACCCGTCCCCCAACACCCCCAATTATAAGAGTAGATTGCAAATCTTTTGGAGACCATGGCCCAGGTAGAAAAACCTGTTCCGTTTTCCTGGGCCCACAATAAACCCAGAAGTGATGTTTTGAGTTCCTGTGATTTAAACTCCCTGTCTTATTAAATGGAACGGCTCACTGGGACTTTCTGGATCTGTTTACATTTTCTTTAAAAGTAAATGGTGAGCATGCATTGCGGTGATGCAGAGGAGGCATTCTGTGAGATACGAACTCGGGAAGGATTCTCCTCAATGCATCGGTGTTGGGGTGCACACTTCCTAAATGAACCATCACTGTCTCCATCCTCCCCATTAACAGCGCGCTTTCAGTGTGATGTGGAAAAGCAGGAGGATGGCATACACCCCACCGAAGGATGTAGGCAGAGGCAGATATCTCAACCAGGAGTATTTTTAAAAAGTTGCTTCTATACTGCTCTTCTTTTGCTGTGAGGTGTGGGCTCCCTCAACCTCTTAGCCAGAGACCAGCAAATGTCAGGGAAGCACCCGGTGTCTGGCTCCCCACCCAAATCAGCACCAGCACCTTGTTGCAGACAAGAAGTTAGAGGAAAGGGCAAAGTCCCTGCAGGGCTGAAGCCTAAGCTCCTGTGAAGCACTCACAAGTGGCAGCTCCTGTTACTCTCTCTTAAATTACGTGGAAAATCTTAACGGAAGGGCAATGGGCGTCCAGGAATACCCGCAGTGTACTGACCTCTGCCCAGAAAGTATATGTCCTGTATTAAGGAGAGACGATGTCCTGGCATGCCCTTGCTCCTTTTCTGAGCCCAGATCGTGGTACACCGGAGCCTTTGTGGTCCCCTGATTTCTGCACAGTGTGGAATTTTCTCCAATAGTCACATTGACAAAGGGAGAACTGGGGGCTGGCAGGTAATTATAATTTTTCTCTGTCTCTTTTAATAGTTTTATCTGTCTTGTTTGTTCATGTGGATGTTTTGATTTTAAAAAATTATTGCTGATATTTTTAATTTGTATCATAAGAATGTTTTATTCTATGGTATTTGTCATTCCAGTTTATAACCACAAAAATACAGGGATTTTATTTCTATTGGAAACCTTACTACAGCTCTGTTTTACTTTTGAACAGAAATTTTATTTGTATAGGGTGCTTACTAATGTTAAATAGTTCAGAGTATATAACATTTACATTAAGGACTCTTGGTAGGTTAAAACCCTAAAGGGTAGAGTTTAAAGGAAATAAATATTCAAATTGGTTCTTATTGCCAATTTTGGTGTAAATGAATTTGTGTCCTTTCAATTACAAAGATAAAAATATGCCATATAATTTAGGTAAAATTTACATTTGTAGTGTACATAGTAGTTATTAACTCTTCTGACAGAAGTATATTTTAAAAGAATATACATGTGTTGAATCCATAACATCTGAGACTGCTGAGACATGAGTGGGGTATACTTCACTGTAAATTACAGCAAGGAAAGAAATTGTTTAACAGTGTTAAGAGAGTGAGAGTGGCCAGGCTCAGGGACTCACACCTGTAATCCCAGCACTTTGAGATGCTGGGGCAGGCAGATCATAAGGTTAGGAGATCAAAACCATCCTGGCCTACCTGGTGAAACCCCGTCTTTACTAAAAATACAAAAA
>NW_016108097.1:286083-312864 GCF_001604975.1 Cebus imitator | reverse complement strand
AGTGAAAGTGAGTGGATATTCACGCAATTGTGAAATGTTTATTAGTTACCTTTTGTGATGTAGTGTGGTTCTCATTTTAAACCTAAGAAGGTGAAAATGTACAAACTCCCTAAATATTAATGTTCAAACTCTGACAGAAATTCTAATATGAATAAAAAGTAATATAACAAAAAACAACAATATATTTTATTAATTATGAATTTGGTTATTTTATTATTTATTCTAATGAATATTTAGTGATGGTTTAATTTTATTCACATATAGTTGCCATTAAAAGGTTAACTCTCTGCCAGGCGTGGTGGCTGACACCTGTAATCCCAGTACTTAGGGAAGCCAAGGTAGGTGGATCATCTGAGGTCAGGAGTTCGAGACCAGCCTGGCTAACATAGTGAAACTTCGTCTCTACTAAAAACACAAAAGTTAGCCGAGCGTGGTGGTGGACCCCTGTAATCTAAGCTACTCCGAAGGCTGAGGCAGGAGTATTGCTGGAAGCTGGGAGGTGGAGGTTGCAGTGAGCCAAGATCATGCCATTGCACTCCAGCCCCGGGGACCAACAGCAAGACTCCGTCTCAAAAACTCACAAAAACGTTTTTGCTGTTTTAAAATTCTTTGCCTCTCATTTCTTCCTTTTTTGCACAACAGAGTCTTTACTTTTAACTTATCTTCAGTACACCAAATAATAACATTAATTCTATCATATAGTAATTTTGATTAAGAGAAACTAACAGAAGCCTGAGCAATTACAAGAGTAGTCACTGTTTAAGCCTCGGAAGGAACGAACTCCTTTAGGACTGGCTGCTGCTTCACACAGGTAACAAATAACTGTTTACCACTTTTTCATTGATAAAGTCCCTGACCTTCAAGAAAGCATTAGAGGAAGAATATTTAATTCCTTCCTTTCTTCAAAGATTGTTTTCTTGTTGTTTTACTAGATCTAAAGAAAGAAAAAGTCAACATTGCTATATGTTACTTGAGCCAAAAGGCATAGGAAAACAGACAGCAAATAACCATTAAATTCCTAAGAAACATGAAGTAAAAGGATGACATATTTAGCTCTATGTCTGCACAAGAAGCTGGGTTTGCTGCTCTCCATAAAGTGAAGGGACCAACTATACAATATACAGGAATAATTAAATGCCTTCTCCTCAGAATACAACTCAAGCTTTGCTAAAGTTTCTTATTCCATGAGGGCAGCTAAAATGCTAGTCCATGGAGCAGGCGCTTCTCCTTCTATCGATTTATGCCATAATTTTGATGGATTTCCAGCCGGATGTCACAGACAAAGGCCAAGAAGTTATCCATGTCCTCTTACCTGTCTGCTGGAAGTAGGTCTGGAGGATAGTCTTCTTATCCTGAGTCTCCTCCACTTCCATGCTGCAGCTGCCTCTGGATCCCAGCACCACAGCTTCCTTGGCCTTGTACTCTTTCTCTTTCTGCAGGCAGCACTGTTCAATTTCAGCCTGAGCTGCCACTTTGGCCTGCTTCAGCCTCTAGTTCTTTTGGCTGCAGGCCTCTGGCACCTTCTCAACAGCCTGCTTCTCAGTCCTCTGCAACTGACTAGCCATGACAGCGGTGATTCTGAGACCAAGGCAAGTGGCCTAAATCAGCTCAAAGGACCCTAGGGTCAGCTGACCCACCCAACAACAGTCTGCACCTGTGCCTTGCCACCTCTCATTTCTTACAAGTAAGTCACCACCACAGAGCAGAAATGTTAGAAGTTACAGCACAAAGTGAGTACATTAAGTATCTTTAAAATCTTTAAAATGTCTTATAAGTAATCTTACACAGTGTGTTACCTATTCATATGTTACATCTTGACAGATGTATTTGGACAATCGGATTTCCTTCAGATTAAAGATGGTGTGGGTATTTTTTTCAAGAAGCTATTTTAAACCTGTTAGGGAAGTTTCTATAGTGTGGAATAACACTTCTTTATAAAGTGATATTTTATGTATGTCATTAAAATATGAAATCAGAAATTAGATCAAGCTCTGGTAAAACACTTCATTTACTTTTATATTATTTATATCTGACGCATACTATAAATTATTTGCTGTGTTTGTGTAGACACTCTTAACTAAGAAAAATAGATATTTCTGAATATACATTAAAACCTAGATTATCTTTGTACACTAACATTTATTTTAAAATAAGAAATTGGTAAGAACAATGTGTTACATGTTGGCAAATCTAAGAGAGCTCAATTTAACTCTCCATTGTAGCACTCACAGAATCTACTCCTGTGCTCACTAGACACAATTTCTATAATGAGAGAGTCTGTATTATTCACCAACATGTAGCTAGTACCTGACACAGGAGTACATGGCACAGAGCAGATGTTTGATAAATATTTGTTAATAATTGAACAAATGTTTTTTCCTGCAAGTCAAAAAAAATCTTAAATAAATGTTATGAGAATAGCAACTGCTTTAGTACACAACAAAAGGAGTTTTTCCCAAACATTCTAGGATTACTTATCGTAAGGAGATGAAGAGTTCAATGGAAGTAATTTCCTCCAAAAGTAAATAAATTCTCATAAAGGGAAAAAAAGAAAAACAATAACACTTTATTCTTCAAGCCTCATATGTAATATTTACAATATAAACTAATTTTAAGCTACCAGAATTCTATTTAAGTCAATTCCAAAACTATTGTTTCACAGGTTTACTAAAGAATGCATTCTCTTTCTGACAATACTCCTAACCTTAGATTAATATACTTTTTAACAATGTCACTGAACTCATAATACAAAATGTCTAATCAATTTATCATTTTCATCCTTGAATCTATGTTAGAGAGTTTTAAAGATAGAAGAAACCTATTAGACTCAAGCCATTTTTAAAAAATTGTCTGACTTAAAACAGCTATTACATAATTAATACATTTGGAACAGCATTATCATTGTTTTCAGATATATGTATTTCACACAGCATTGTTGAAATTAACCAGAATTAAAATTAAATGAAAATATTCATCTATAATTTTTAAATGATTTAACATTTTGAAATGAAAAAAGTCATAAAATATTATTATTGCGTTTTTAAATTATAGATTTCTTAGCACATGTAAAACTTATTTATTTACCAATTTCAATTAGGGCAATATCAAGATTTACCAACATTCTCCATCATCTTCAACATATTTCAAAATCTCGATTTTTAAGTACTATAAAAATATGCACTAATGAAATGATACATGTTTTGTCTGACAATTCCATAAATTCAGGAGTAAAGGGAAGGAAAAAGCACTTTTACAGTTAAATTTCAAATTGTAAACAATTCATCATTTATTTAAAACTGTCTCTTGAAATTAAAAATATATCAGCCCTTTTGGTTACCAATTCTATACAATATGGAAATTTCCCAGGTATCGATTTTAAACAGTTGAGTCCATTCATTTTTTATAGTGAACATCTAATTTTTGTGTCAGATTCCCATGGAAAGATATTGTAAATCTCACTTTCTGTGTCACCTTTGAGCCCAGAGACAACTTGTCCCAACAATAACCAAAAAATGTAGTAAATGACTGACAGTCTGGGGTTTCTTTTTGGTTTATTTGTTTGTTTGTTTTTGTTTTTGTTTTTTGAAACAGGATTTTACTATGCCACCCAGGTTGGAGTTCAGTGGTACTATCTTGGGTCACCAAGGTCTCAACTTGAACTCAACTGATCCCCACACCTCAGCTTCCCAAGTAGCTGGGACGACAGGCATGCACCACCATATCTGGTTAAGATAAGGTCTTACTATGTTGCCCAGGCTGGTCTCAAACTCCTGGGCTCAAGCGATTCTCTCACCTGGGACTCCCAAAGTCCTCAGATTATAGGCCTGAGCCATCATACCTGGCACTGGTAGTCTGCTTCTGCAGTAAAAATATTTTTCCACTAATCAAATTTTCTCATCTGAGGACATCATTACTGTTCTAGAAGCATAGTTCTGAGATCATCTTTACTGATCATCACTGAAGCAATGGCTCCAGCAGTAGGCTCAAAAGACATTTCCCCATTCACCATACAGCTGTCCCAACAGTGAAAGTAAACACAAATCTATCAGGAGAAACAATCCTCATAAGTCCTTAAGAAAACTCTTAGTTCTTGAATACAGCAAAGTATTTTTGGTTGTTTGGACTGTAGAGCAGTGATTTGTTATATTTATTTGCTATTTTTTTCTGTCAATTCACAGTTCAATGCAAGACTCCAATGTCCTTGTCATTTTGCAATATTTTAAACATGTTCCAAAGCCAGACTTGCAACCCTGTTAATATTGAATAGCCAGGCTTTTGCACCTGTTCCAGTTCACAAATTGAGCCCTCAACTCTGCTGTTTTTTCCATGGATCATCATAAGCGGAAATCTGATAGTGGGAAGCCAATCCTTTAGAGTGGGTCAATTTCTTAAATTTTCCACTGCCACAGTCCCAGTATAGGACATTCTGGTTAGATGTTTCTCAATAAGATTCCATGTAGTGCTCCCATTGGCAAATGTCAGAGTCCTAAAGCCTCAGTTCTTTTGCCATGAATTCTTCTATGTCAAGTGCTCTACTGTGTGAATTCAAATTTAGCTGCTGTTCATAAAGTCCCTCAGGACTGGGGTTTATTTCAATCTATTTAAGGTATAACCTGATTTGGTGTCTCCATACTGAACTCACTACTTACCTTTGATAAGGCCTCTGGGAAGGAATGTGATATTGAACATATCAACATAAGTAACCCTCAAATAGTTCTGGATCAGTGTTTAGCCTCATAACTGATTTAAGTTTGTCCAAGACTTTACTCACTGAAGAAGCATTGTGCCATCACCTCCTGCAGCTATGACAGCATCTGCCCCCTGAGACAGACTCTTCCTCATACTCTCTCATCTCTAGGCTAGCCTCAATTACCACGTTCCATAAACTGTCTAGAGTATGGCCAGCAGGTTTGCTGTGAACATGATGTGGTTCAAAAACTCTAGCTATAGAGCAGCTGCTTGAAGTTCTCCAGGAGATCTCCTTAATGGTACCACTACTGATAGAACTCCTACTGGGTGGTTTTGGCCACCTTCATCTCTGAGGGGTGGAAACCATCATTGAAATGGCAGCCACAGCCTGCCAGCTCACATGGCTCTATCTACCCCAGATACCGATGGCCACCACAGTCACCACTGAGCCATCCAGGGGGTCCTCCAATGCCTGAGTTTCACAGTGCTGCTGCCAGACCACCTGCATGTGAGGATAGCTGATAAGCAGGAAGCCTTGGTAATGTCATCCTTGGCCCAGCTGCTCCCCACTTCCACCCCTAGGAGTGTGGACCATGGATGCTGCCCCAACCTGTAATATCACCCCATTCAGGAAGGCAGAGGTTAGGTGCAGGGACACCAGTGGTCCATGCCATGAAGGGTACTTCTAATGAATTTGCAGTAAAATATTTTATCTTCTAGATAGAATATGTGACGTTCTTAAATTAAACAAATTAATCTTCATTTCAAAATATCCTTATTCTTTTTGTTGATTCTGCTATTGATTTGACAGTATTCCAGGTTAAATTTGTTCTCAACAGCTTTGTCAGCAGCCATCATGGGTGGTTGTAGATTAACATAGAAACTGTCCTATTATCTCACATTGAGGACTAATGCTTTTATTTATTCCTTATTTTTTTTAATGGCTCATGGTTCTGGATGCCTTCTTCCTCCATTTGAGCAGCATTGCAGACAAGAAAAAAAGGCTGCTGGACATCTCCTTTCCAGTGACCCACATGGCTGTAGATGAAGGCATAAGACGGGACAGAGTGTAGGGACTGGCTGGGTGGTGCTGACCCAGGAGGCTGATCCAGGAATGGGGTACCCCATCTAGTTTAAAGATGCACTGACATTAAGACACTAAGGAAGTATCACCTATTTCATTATTTTTATATTTATTTTTATGAAGACAGTGACTGAAATAATGGGATGTTTCTTGAGCGTTTATTGAAAAACTTATTAAATATTTTTCCATTTGAATGTTTTGCAGTTGAGGTCCATGCTTTGGTGAGCCATGACCTCGTCCCCCCACTGCTCTCTAGCCTGAGCAATGAAGCAAGATCCCAACTCTAAAAAATAAGAGGGAAAATGCAATGGGAAAGGATTAATAAAAAGGCCTTGAGGTGGCCAGGTGCAGTGGCTCATACCTGTAATCCCAGCACTTTGGGAGGCCAAGGCAGGCAGATTAAATGAGGGCAGGAGTTCAAGACCAGCCTGGCCAACATGGTGAAACCTGATCTCTACTAAAAATACAAAAATTAGCTGGGCATGGTGGTGGGCACCTGTAATCCCAGCTACTCAGGAAGCTGAGGCAGGAGAATCACTTGAACCCAGGAGGCAGAGGTTGCAGTGAGCTGAGATTGCACCACTGCACTCCAGCCTGGGTGACAGAGCAAAATTCCATCTCAAAATTTAAAAACAGGCCTTGACGTAAATCCACTGTTTCCACCCACCCTTATGACTTTAATATCTTTATATAAAGGTATTATATTATTCTCAACTCATTAAAAACATTTAATTTTATTTATTTTTGCTTTATTTATTTATTTATTTATTTTTTGAGATGGAGATTTGGTCTTATTGCCCAGGCTGGAGTGAAATGGTGCCATCTTGGCTCACTGCAACCTCCACCTCCCGGGTTCAAGTGATTCTCCTGCCTCAGCTGCCCGAGTAGCTAAAATTACAGGCATGCGCCACCACACCTGGCTAATTTTCTATTTTTAGTAGAGATGGGGTTTCTCCATGTTGGTCAGGCTGGTCTCGATCTCCCTACGTCAGGTTATCTGTCCACCCAGACTCCCAAAGTGCTAGGATTACAGGCATGAGCCACCACGCCCGGCCCTGCTAATTTATTTTTGTCACTGATCCTCACGGTTGAGTCCCAATACCTGCTAGGGAGCATGGCATACTCCCCCATTTCCAGCATCTTCCAGGAAACCCACAGAGCCAAGGCTGGTGCCTTCACTGAGTTATGAAGAAATGAGGACAGTTGTCATATTTTCCCTCCTAAAGTGTTTTAGATTTATCCCACACCTTGGCAATCTCTCATCGTCAGGTCAGGAGCTCAAGGTCATGAGCAGCACTAAGGACTGGATCAACTGGCATCAAGCTCCCCTCTCTGCCCTCCCGACAAGTTTATTTCTGTGACTCTTAGAGCAGCCTCACCCCATGATTTTGTGTTCCTCCAGGAAGATTATTTTAAAATGAGGGATTGTTCATCACTAGTATAGAGAATAGAGTTCTCTCCTGCATTCTGGTGCTGTATCCAGGGCCCAGATTGACACCCTCTGACCAGAAGTATCTCCTTATCGCTCCTGGACCCTGAGCTGGGCATGGCCTGAACCAGCATCTTTGTGCCTCCTCCAAAGTCTTCAATGAGAGATTTTTAGCTTGAAGCAAAACATGTCTGCCTGAAAAAACATAAACAGAATGAGAAGAAATGAGAAGTGAATTGACCTAAAAGTTACACTGAAGAAAATTATACCACATCATCAGATCTATTTGCCTGAGGAAAATCAGTTCCTGGTTAAAGATCTGATAACAGAAGCCACCCCCTGAGCTGGACTTGGTCAGAGACACTAGCAGGGTGACTGTACCAGGCCAGGGTAACAGAGAGGGGGTTAGTGACTCACTTTCCCATGGGTCTGGCCCACTGTGTAAGCCTGCCAGCTGCTACAACAATAGTAGTAAGCTTTGTCCTCAGCCTGCAGCCCAGGGATGTGCAGAATCCCTGCAATGGCTGAGGCATCTTTGGATCCAGAGAAGCAGCTGGGACCCCAGGGTCCCAGCTGCTTCCTAGAGTTTGAGGAGTATCTCAGGAGAAACCTGGGAGGACTCCCTGGCCTCTGCTAGAAAAAGGACATTGCAGTCATCAACACTGAAGCCAGTGGCACAATCTCATCTCACTGCAACCTCCACTTCCCAGGTTCAAGCAATTATCCTGCCTCAGCCTTCCATGTACTGTAGCTGGGATTTTACAGGCACCTGCCATAATGCCAGGCAATTTTTTTGTAATTTTAGTAGAGATGAGGTTTCATCACATTGGTCAAGCTGGTCTTGAACTCCTGACCTCCCAAAGTAGGCCCGTATCTTAATTGTGTGATAAATACACAGGGTAGTTGTCTTTGTCCTCATAAATTGTCGTGGATTTCTCCTGACCTGGATAATAAATGACACATTTGCAATCTCAACACAGCCATGAGATCAGGGAGACAGGACTAAAAACTCGGGTGCCAGACACAGGTAGGGCTGCTTTGTTTCTTTTCACAGGCCTTCCTCTGCAGGGACAGTCTTGAAATCTGCCCTCACACATGTTAGATCCGCCACAGCACCTCCTTTATCTCACTGAGGGGGTCTTTGGGGTGACCCCAGAACCCAGATCAAGTGGAGGCAGCTCCTGGACCCAGGGTGGCCAGGAGACAGACTCAGGGGAGGGGAGCAGAGAGGAAGCCTGAGGCCAGTGAGGTCAGCTCAGCAAAGCAAAGCCATGCAGACACAGGTCATCCCCGGGTGGCTCCAAGACTCTGTCACCGCTCAGTCCTCCTCATCTTGCTGGTATCATGTTAAGAGACACTGTTCAGGACAAGTACATATATGTTCTGAGGGGATCTCAGTAAAAGTGTGATCCTGTGGGACAATCTGTGATAAGAGGTAGAGGTGAGGAAGGCTGATTGCCGTGTCTTACAAAGATCCTAAAAACCAGAGCTGCAGGTAGGTCAGCTCAGTGGGAGGGAGAAGACATTCTGGAGCCAATACTACAGGTGATGGTCTCCAATAACAGAAATATTCATGTGAGCCACTAAATGTACCCTAAGAAAACTTGGTTTTGGAAATTCCTAAAGGGACTTATGTCTTTGTTGTTGTTGTTGTTTGTAATGATGGAATCTCACTATGTGGAAGAGGCTGGTCTCAAACTCTTAGCCTCAAGCAATCCTCATGCCTCAGCCTCCCGAAGTATTGGGTATTATAGGCATGAGTCACCACACCTGGCACCTAAGAATGTATGTTTTTGGAAATTCCTCCCATCTCTGTCTGCAGAAATAAAGTTACAAATATTGGCCATGGCTTGAGATTTTAAATCTGTTCTGAGCATTCTGTAAGTTTTGAATGGGAATTTAGGAAAGTGAGGTCATGGACTATTACCTGAGATCATTTTAAACAGATTCCCCAGGAATAGTTTTATAATAATAAAAGTAAGTCCTTCCCAAATATTAATGTTAACAAAATTCTCATGTATAGCTTGTTAAATACAAATTATTAGGCACCAACACAAGTTTCTGATTCAACAGATCTAGGTTGGTCAGTTGCATTTTTGACAAAGCACACGGCCATGCCCTTACTTTAGCAATAAAAATAATAAATTGGTCTCCATGGACAAATTAATGAATGAGCATATGCCTGTTGATTCTCTTTGAATAAGAAGAGTCTTCCTGGAGCACAGGGGTCTCTGTGACTCACTGTGAGTTTATGTATTCACCAAGTCATCACACTGGGGAGGTGGACACATCCTGGGAGAGACTGGATGAAGCACCTGGCAGTGAACCCCTGCACAGGAGACTGGGATAAGGAGGCAACATGCTCATGGTGTTGATATTCCCACCCTCTCACCTTCTCTCCTGCCTCTAAGGGTTGAATCATTCTAAGTTGTAAAGAGGTTTTAGTTGCACCTGCTCATGGGTTTAAATCACTGTGGAGTTGCCACTACCATGTGCAGCACACAGTAATGATCAAAGTCATCATCTACAGAGTCCCCGTGATGGAGGGCAACTTTACTCCCAAGAATGGAGCCAGAGAAGTGACCAGGGACCCCAGAATGCCAGGTGTTTGGGCTGCAGATAAGCATGTGTGGAGCCTGGCCTGGGATCTGCTGGCACCAGCTGGGGTAATGACTGGTAGGGACTGAGCCAGAGCTCAGGCCACAGGTGAGTGTGACCATCCCTCCAGAAGACCCTGAAAGTGATGGCTCCTGGGTCACCACAGACTGAGAATCCACTCCTAAAACCAACAGGAGAGACATAGTTATGGTCACAGGGATGAGGGTAACCTGGACCCTGCTTGTGTGGTTCCCTCCAGGGATGCAGTCCCTTCCCCTGACCTGACCCATAAGCAAGGAGCCCAAGGAGGAGCATCATGCAGGCCACGGTGGGGACAGTCACAAGGGCTAGGTGGCCTCAGGCTTCTCCACTGGGGTTTGTTGTCTTCAGGGCCTTTTCATGTCTCTCCAGACCCAGCAAGGGAAAAGTTCTTTCTGCAAATCAGCTTCCCGTCCCTTCCTGTGGCAGTTTTCACCCTGCTGTCCCTTAAGAGAGACCTTGAGAGAGGCAGATGCTGAGACCTCACAGACCCTGACCACAAAGGGCTGAGATACTGAGGAATGAGTTTTGATGCCGCTCGTGACCTCAATCCAACTTTCTTTCTCTGGCAGACTCAAGGGCTGAAGGAGGAGTTGGGTGTTTTCTCCTTCCTGCCACACAATCTTGTTTATGGCAAATCTAACCCCATCCCTGGGAGCATTTTCTTCCCTCCCAGGTGAAATGATTGTGGCTTTGTGAGTGAGTAGCAGGGCCTCCTTCCTCCAGCAGAGGGACTACTGGGAATCCACAGAGCTGTGTTTGGGGTGGGCTCTCTAACCACGTCCCAAGGCAGGGTCTCCCCGACTCAGTCCTGGGTGCTGTCTTCAGTAACCTCAGTGTGGGGCCCAGGACTGAGAAAGCCAACACCCAGAGCAGCACTGTCAGGCTTGGGGTGGACTCTCTCCTGCACTAAGAAGACATCAGTGGTAAAAAGGACTTCCACTGGAACTGCAGATTTTGAGGAGAAGATAATAAATTTACCATTATATTATGGGATTTATCCCAAAATCAAAAATAGAAATGGCATTTTGTGTGAACAAGTTAGTGTATCATGGAGCAGCTTAAAACACCTGATGCAGTGAATCCCTCAGCAGTTCCTCCATCAACAGAGTTTCCTTTCTTAATGAGTGTTGGAGAGAAGGGATAAATTGGTGACACACGGGATTTTTATGTAGAACATTCTGTAGGGCACATAATGGTGGATATGAGACATTATGCGTTTCTCAGAACTCTTAGAGTACACAATGCAATGCTGAACCCTAATGTCGTTTATAGATTTTAGTTAATAACTATTATTTGTCAGTTATAATGAACATACCACTCCAATGCAAGATGTTAACAATAAGAAAACTGGGTGACTACAGTCTGAGAATTCTTAGAAACTCTGTGTGCTGTCTGCTCAATTTCTGTAAGCTTAAAACTGCCTGTAATCCCAGCTACTTGGCAAGCTGAGGTGGGAGAATCATGTGAGCCCAGGAGGCAGAGGTTGCAGTGAGCTGAGATGGAGCCATTGCAGTCCAGTCTGGGCGACGAGTGAAATTCCATCTCAAAATAAATAAATAATAAAATTTACAAATTAAATAAATAAAATACCACACTGCATCCCAACTACCTTGGATGCATGTTCTCAGGATCTCCTGGGGCTGTGTCACAGACCATTGGTCACTCATATCTGGCTCAGAATAAATTCTTTAAATACTTTACAGAGCTTGACTCTTCATGAACAGGAGTAAACTCTTTTTTTTTCTTGCCCAAATTCTTATGTAAGGGACCTAAGGAGTCATGCCCTACAAACCATAACATCTAGTTAGGCAGATTTGTATTAATCTGGTACAATGTGACTTACTTTGCAAACTGACTCTGGTATAGCATCACATGACAGAGAGCAGACCCTGAAGGAAATAAAAGTATTTAACCCGAAAATAAATTTTTTTGTATGTTTTGAAATGTTCCTGCACACCGTCTTTTGTGGGAAATTTGCATCTGTAGAGAATCTCCATTCATGCAGCCAGGCCTTCCCTTTCTAGGCCTTTCCTAGATTTAAGAGAGCCCGACATATTTTAAGGTCTCAAAAGAGACATTCACCATTTATCTTCTCTGAGGGATGCCACCTATGAGGCTTCATCTACATAGCAAGAACCTTGGCCCCATAGCCCACCTACCTTAACTCAGGTATTCCTTTCTAGTGACTTCAAGTCTTTAGATACTAGCTTAACTCTCTCAGCCAACTGTCCACTAAAGAATACTCTGAGGCCGGGCGCGGTGGCTCAAGCCTGTAATCCCAGCACTTTGGGAGGCCGAGGCGGGTGGATCATGAGGTCAAGAGATCGAGACCATCCTGGTCAACACGGTGAAACCCCATCTCTACTAAAAATACAAAAAATTAGTTGGGCATGGTGGTGCGTGCCTGTAATCCCTGCTACTCAGGAGGCTGAGGCAGGAGAATCGCCTGAACCCAGGAGGCGGAGGTTGCGGTGAGCCGAGATCGCACCATTGCACTCCAGCCTGGGTAACATGAGTGAAACTCCGTCTCAAAAAAAAAAAAAAAAAAAAGAATACTCTGGCTGGCACAGTGGCTCATGCCTGTAACCCCAGCACTTTGGGAGGCCAAGGTGGGCAGATCACAAGGTCAGGAGTTCAAGACCAGCCTGGTCAACATAGTGAAACCCTGTCTCTAGTAAAAATACAAAAAATTAGCTGGGCCTGGTGGCAGGCACCTGTAATCCCAGCTACTCAGGAGGCTGAGGCAGGAGAATCGCTTCAACTTGGGAGGCAGACGTTGCAGTGAGTTGAGACTGCACCAATGGACTCCAGCCCAGGGGACAGTGCGAGACTCCATCTAAAAAAAAATTTTTAAATCCTCAAAACCAACCTATGACTCGAAAGCACTGCCCCTCTCCCCCAGTAGATGTTCTGCCTTTTTGAAACGAACCAGTGTATACCACCCATGCATTTATTTATGACTTTATATACAATTCCTGTCTCCCTGAAATGTATAAAGCAAACTGCAACCTCACCATTTTAGGCACATTTTCTCAGGACCTCTTGAGATTGTGTAACCCCAGGCTGCAGTCACTCACATTGGCTAAGGATAAACCCCTTTAAATGTATTTTGACAGAAATTGCTTTTTCCCTTGAGCTCAGCCACACAGAGGCATAGATAATCTCTTGCTACTTGATCTGATAATTTTGGCAGGTTTTCCTATCTTTGTAGCTACTCTGTGACAGTATGAAAACCTGTCTTGTAGAAGCCTCAGATTTACCTCTGCTTGGAAGTATCTGCATGAGTTGGGTGAATTCCTCTCCTCTTGAGGTCCCAAGATAACTGGAGGCTCCTGGGCCTGTCAGAAAGTGACATTCTTTATTTACCACAGGTAAGGACCCCTGTACAGGTACTGAATAGATAAGGCATATGGCCAGTTTTTCTAAATGGCTTTTATTGGCCTTAGATGTCAACTTTGATCGCATAAAGCAATCTGTTTATAGTCAAAACCATGCCGTTCCAGTCAAAGCCTTGGTAAAATAACCAATGTCTTTAATTGTGTTCTATTACAAAAGAAAACAGATTTCTATTGCACTTGTGCAAATAACTATATTGCCATAAGTTAAGAGTACTCACAAATAGTTTCCAAATTCTAAATAAATCAGGTAGATGAAAGAAATATGCTCCAAATTTTGCTTACAGGATTATACTTTATTCAATTGCTAAAAGCTGTAAATAGCTCAGAAGAAAAACAAGTTTTCTTGACTCTGAAAAACAACAGAAGGAATCAGAAACGTTCAAAGCAAAAAAATCACAAAAAGATTACACTTTTATTAGTTTATGCTATTAACTCTTTATAGCATGGATATTGAGCCAGTAGTTTATGAATATATTAGCTTTCTACAACAGTCTTGGAAGTTTTTTCTTCTGTTTTAACAGTACTGTTTTTTAATTTAATTTAATTTTTTCTTTCTTTTTCTTTTTCTGTTGGAGACAGGGTCTCACTTGTGTTGCCCAGGCTCAAGTGCAGTGGTGTAATCTCAGCTCACTGCAACTTCTGTATTCCAGGCTCAAGTGATCCTCCTACCTCATCCTCCTGAGTAGTTGGGACTACAGGCACATGCCACCACACCTGATTAATTTTTGTATTTTTTGTGGAGACAGGGTTTCAGCATGTTGCCAAGGCTGGTCTGGAACTCCTAAGCCCAAATGATCTGCCTGCCTTGGGCTTTCAAAGTGCTGAGAATCCAGGCATGAGCCACCACACCTGGCTCAGTGGCACAATTTTTAAAGCTATCAGAGACCTGTATTTAACAATACTCATCAGAGTCCTATAGCTGATTGTAAACCACCTTTTGAAAAGGATTACAACAAGACAACAATTTTCTGTGGATGACAAAAGTTGTAGGACAGCCACAGTTAAAGGCACAATTGATAAGGAAATTCAGTCATTTTTGTGCTACGCAATTTAACTTAGCAATTATAATTATTACTGCTAACACATACTGAGACATGTCAGAATTATAGAAATTTCGTAACATACTAAAATATATTTATCTGAACATAACTCAAAAAAGTTAAATACCATTTTATATTTGACAATGCTTCCTGCAAAATTTTAATATATCAAATAAGCTGAATATGTCTTTTTTGGACATTGGAAAACCTAATATCTAAAGTGATTAATCAGGTCAAAAACACTTAATTTAGAATTTGATTTTGAAAAGTTTGGCAAATATCAATGGTTCAAAACATTTGATATTATAAAATAAAATCCCAAGTCACTATAAGTCATTTATTTAGCCAAAATGATAACACAAAGATTTCAAAAAGGCAAAAACCTTTACTTACTAGAGGAGAGACAGTTTTCCAAGCAACAAGATATGATAAAGATAGCATGAACTTATTTGAATCTGTCCTGTTTCACTCCATTTTTTTTGTAGTTCATTTAAAAGGCAAAATAACTTTTATTCTCTCTCTCTCTCTCTCTCTATATATATATATAAAAATATATATATATAAACATATATATATTTATATATATATTAAATATATATATATGTATATATATATATATATATATTTTTTTTTTTTTTTTTTTTTGAGATGGAGTCTCTGTCACCCAGGTTGGAATGCAGTTGCATGATTTTGGCTCACTGTAACCTCCACCACCCAGGTGCAAGCAATTCTCCTGCCTCAGCCTCCTGAGTAGCTGGGATTGCAGGTGACCACCACCATGCCCATCTAATTTTTTTGTATTTTTAGTAGAGATGGGGTTTTATCATGTTGGCCAGGCTGGTCTTGATCTCCTGACCTCAGGTGATCCACCTGCCTCCACCTCCCAAAATGCTGGGATTACAGGGGTGAGCCACTGCACCCAGCCATCTCTTAGTATTATATAGTAATCTTGTTCAGAAGAGAAAACCAAATTCCACCTTTGCATTAGTGCCTCTTTAATGCTAAAACTAATTTTAAATAAAATCTTTTTTTACTGCATTTTGGGTTTTGGGGTACGTGTGAAGAACATGTAACATGGTTGCATAGGTACACACATGGCAGACAAATCTGATTTTAATTGGCTTGACCATATGCTAAGATTTCCATAAACAATTCTTTTTTTTTTTTTTTTGAGACGGAGTTTCGCTCTTGTTACCCAGGCTGAAGTGCAATGGCGCGATCTCGGCTCACCGCAACCTCCGCCTCCTGGGTTCAGGCAATTCTCCTGCCTCAGCCTCCTGAGTAGCTGGGATTACAGGCATGCACCACCATGCCCAGCTAATTTTTTGTATTTTTAGTAGAGACGGGGTTTCACCGTGTTGACCAGGATGGTCTCGATCTCTTGACCTCGTGATCCACCTGCCTCGGCCTCCCAAAGTGCTGGGATTACAGGCTTGAGCCACCGCGCCCGGCCAACAATTCTTTATAATTTTATGTTAACGAGCAAATTAATGTTCCAAAAAAGCCCGTTATTCTGACATATGGGCTCAGATTCTGGCACTGAATCAGTGCACTTTTATTTTAATATCCAATTTATGAGAAAACTACATAATACCCTTTTAATTTTAGTCAAGTTGCTGACACATAGAATTCTTTACAAAGTAAATTTTTCACAAATTTTCTACAACTGACTTAAACCTTCAGTTTATCCTATTTTTTAACTTAAAATGATTCTTAAACCATCTAAATTAGACAAAATTACTTTATTTTTAAAACCACATTATGATGCCTTTTTACCAAGATCACATAATTTTTATTTTTTGTGTGTGAGCAATTGTAATTATATATCAAGTGAAAAGCCTAGGATACAGCACAGAACTGCAGATAGCTTGATGCTTTCCAGCATACCGATGGGGCATGGCTAATTCCAAACATCCCCAGGCCTTATCTACAACCTAACGACTCTTAAGCAGGCCCGTGGAACAATTATCAAAAGTCATAGAAAGCCAGTTGTGGTGGTTCACACCTGTAATCTCAGCACTTTGAAAGGCTGAGGCAGGCAGATCACCTGAGGTCAGGAGGTTGAGACCAGCCTGGCCAACATGGTGAAACTCTGTCTCTATTAAAAATACAAAAATTAGCCAGGCATGGTGGTGGGTGCCTATAATCCCAGCTACTGGGAAGGCTGAGGAAGGAGAATTCCTTAAACCCAGGAGGGGGTTTGCAGTGAGCAGAGATCATGCCATTGCACTCCAGCCTGGGTGACAGGAGCAAAACTTCATCTCAAAAAAATAAAAAGTCATAAAAGCAGTTTCTGACCTTCAAGCATTTAGCAAACCCAATATGTGACTTGCCTAATTTAGACCAAATATCCAAATTTTGAAGATATTTTCACATTTTACCAGCAATTTTAAAATGTCTTTTCTTAAAAAAGCTTATGAATCATGTGAACTAAAAGTCATTTTTAAAAAACTTTTTCTGACAAAATATTTGATTTAAGTGCTTTTTAAAAGCCAATTAATTATAACTCTTTTATATGTTTTGGTAGTGAAACATTACACACACCACACATATAAATTCACAGACAGACAGATGTAGACCTGGTAGGGTGATAAGCCTTTCTATTTGCCAATTTTTAAGTTTTCCTGTTTAACTTTAAACCAACCATCTCTTGATTACTTGCTCCCTTTCCCTAAACAATTGTCAGCCAGGCAGTTCCAAGTTTATATTTTTAAAGGAATAATTTTTGGTGAAAAAATGGTGTCAGTGAAAGTTTAGTCAAGATGGATAGGAAAAGCAGATATACTTACATGTGGAGATTTTCTTATAATATGTAAATTTCTTAATTGGTTATTGGCTTTAGGGTGAAGTGTTTTCGGGAACAAAGTAAAGAAAGTATGCAGTTTTTAGGGCCTAATAGATGGGTACAGCTGGAAGGCAAAATAGATCCCCACAATTAAAAAAGAAAAAAATCCCATTTTTATACCTCATCTTGAGTCCTCCCAAAAAAGGAAACAGCATGGGATGAGATTGTACAATGCTTTTACTGTGCATTTTATTGCAACGGCATTTCCCCAAGGCTGGTGGCAACTCAAAACCAATCAACCCAGTCAATAATTAGCTCACCCCCCATGGGAATCTCACCTCTCAGTGGGATTGGGAATACTTCCATACCTTCCAAGTGGAAGGTATGCAAAGAGCAGAGTACTCCACCCTCATAACTGGTACTAGCGACCCCCAAAGGTGTATTTTCTAGATATCAATCATATACTAATGCTAAAACTTTTTTCATAAGGTAATTTGTGATACCCCTAAAAGGCCAAAGGTCATATAACACAATACAAACTAGATCAAAGACTTAGATTTTGAGAAGAATCTAGCTGCTTACAATTTCTGGGTTTCTATGAGGAAAACAGAGGTTTTTTCTCCAAATAGGGTCTGTGGTTCCTCCTATGTTCTTCTCAAAGAATCCCAGACTCTCAGAAATTACATAAGGTCCTTTCATATAGACATTAGGGTGGCAAGAAAACAGACTGGAGAAATAATATAGTCAACTTAGAAGAAACACCCAAAGAAACCCACTTTTTCTTCAAAGAACCCAAGACCCCAAAATAGAAAAAGCATATAGCCTTTTAAATATACATAGCTTGGCAGCCAGGTGTGGTGGCTCAAGCCTGTAATCCCAGCACTTTGGGAGGCTGAAGTGGGCAGATCACAAGGTCAAGAGATCGAGACCATCCTGGCCAACATGGTGAAACCCCATCCCTACTAAAAATACAAAAAAATTAGCCGGGCATGGTGGCATGCGCCTGTAGTCCCAGCTACTCAGGAGGCTGAGGCAGAATTACTTGAACCCGGGAGGTGGAGGTTGCAGTGAGCCAAGATTGTGGCACTGTACTCCAGCCTGGTGCCTGGTGACAGAGTGAGACTCTGTCTCAAAAAAATTAAAAATAAATAAATAAATAAACATAGCTTGGGTCTTCATTTTTAATTAAGCTGACTTTTAACCATAGAGCTCTTTTTTAAAAAATTATTTTAAATATCTTAATACCAGACTCTATCCAGGACAGAGCTGAAACCCCTGGCTTTTAAACCTTTTTCTTCCTGCAAAGGTATTTTCTCAAGTGAAACCAATAAACCTTAACTAAGGTTATAACTTAATCATGGACACATAAGTTTCCTCCAACGAGATGGTGAGTGATTTTTATAGTATCTAGAATCATCCCTATAGTAGTTCAAAGAAAACTGCAGTCAGGAAATCAGACTTGGTTAATCAAGCTAATTGGTTTTGGGTTGCCCAGCATCCTTGAGGAAATGCCCTTGCAATAAGCTGGCCATGGAGGAAAAAGAATAAATAAATGGCAGAAGTCCCACAAGTATCAAACTAGAAATAACTCATTCCCTAAGCCAGGAATTAAACTCTAGCCACCACCATGGAAGATCAAAGCCTTAGATACTCAGTTACAGCATGAAGTGAGCACCATATTGTTTTCCCAGGAGGAATCTAGAGTAGTCATTTTTGAGCTTGCAAAAGATGTAACCTTTCAAGGGGAAAGGAACAGATATAAATATGAGAAGTCTTAAAAGGAAATAGATTTTATAATTAAAAGTCAGTATTTCTTGCACTTTTACTGAAAGCAAACCTATACTTACAAGAAACAACTTTTTAAATATAGGGAACCAACATTTACATAGACAATTATAAATAAATTTTCTTTTGGTTATGGTTAATTTATTTACAAAATTGTTAATAAATTTCCTTTTATGAACCTTATCATGACTTACACAGGCCATCTATAACATGTGTGGACTTTGCCCTATATTCCCCTCTTTCCTAAATAATCAATCGTTCTACTTTAGGATCAGAACATACTATGTAAGATTCTTTCTCACATAAAATTTCTTTTCTTTATTACCAAAAATACATCTTCATATTTATAACTGTCTTCACATCATCTTACTAAATCCACATTTAAAACCCCCACTTTAAATAAGTTTGAATTGGTCAAATTTTTTTTCAATAAGAGGATATCTTCTTTGGCACATTTTATTTACAGAATTGCATACAAATTTTTAGTAACCCTAAATTTTAGTGAACTTAAGTCACATGAACTTGAAAAATGCTTAGACTTATTTATTGAACTTATGAGTGCTCTTTTATTTATAAGCCAGTTTGGCACTCCATACACACAATATATAACATAATAAACGTACATACACATAAACACATCTAGACATGTATACACATACATCAACAAAGATGTGCCACTGTCTAACAAGGATCTCTACTAGACACAGAAGTTTTCTCAGTGTAGCAAAAGCCCAGTTATTTTCCCCTGCAAATTCTCATCTCCTGTACCAAAGTGTTTAAGTGACATGAAGCAAATACTTTGAGAAAATGATAACTTTAGAGTACAATAAAAAAGGAAAGACCATGATTCCCCTAGGATGGGACTCTATTCCATAATCCTAGAAGGAATGTCAATGCTCAATACCCCAGAGCATCTGGGGTGGCCAACAGTACCAAATGCTAAAAAAAAAATACTGAGAACCCAGGTATCAGCCAATGAGAGTCTTCACCCAAAATACTGAAAAACCCCAGAGCATCTAGAGGGTGGTTAACAGTGAACCCCAATGCCTTTGCCTTCTCCCCTTCAGAACCTGAGACTGCCTACATGACCAGCAACAGCAAGGCAGCTTATTATATTTAAGTCAGTTTCCAGACAGGCTGCAAAACTTAACACATCTCAAAAAAAAAAAAAAAAAAAAAGAGGAAAAATAATTGTTTTTACAGTCTCATTAATTTTCCCCTATCATAAAAAAGCTCACTTCACACAGAAGGATTTTTCTTGAATGATGAATAGTTCAAATACAATACATCCCTCTATGGAGAAAACAACTTTAGTGTTTACAGTCTATAAAGATGTCTATCGATATAATTAATAATCAGTATTGTTGATTAATGAACTGAGGATACAGAGAAAAGACAAATGGAATGAAATATGGTTAGGTTAAGCAGTCAAACTATACAAATGTTTAGGACCAGAGTTAAAAAAGAAAAAGTAGGTGGTGGGGACTGGGTACAGAAAGGCTGGAATGTAGGGAAGGCAGGAGACCAAACATACATAGGACCACAAAATAAAGTGACCCTGCAATCCCAGAGTCAGCACAACGGGCGATCTCTCAAAATGACAAAAGAAAAAAATTCAAAAAATCAAGGAAAGTGCCCTGCCTTATATAGAGTAGAGACAACTGCCCAAATGGCCAAACCAGAGACTACAAATGCAAAAATGGAATAAACATACACATGCATTTCAGCTCTAAAAGCAGAAAAGTAAAACAGCTGATAGGGTCCAAGAGAAGGGGCAACCAGGTGGGTTACAAAAGATGTGGTCAGCCAGGCAGGCTCCTGTCCAGGGCACCAGACAATGGGAGACTGCAGTCAGGCTGCCCCAGCAGAGGTCTCATGGCCACTTCTCCAACTTTACAAAATAAAGAATATATGAAAGAACAGAGAAGCCCAAATTAAAGGGGGGAAGAAAGGTAGGGAATTGAATCTGGACAGAGGAGACACCCACCTGTCAGGTCCGAATGGTGCTGATCAGTCTTAATTTGAGGTCCAGGGAGGTCTCCATCATCCCTTAATAATCACCAGAAAAGATATTACAGGGTGAATCCCAAATTTGGGGCCCAGCCTGGGAGGCCACATGGTGGGTTCTTGGCTTCACACAGGAAGGAATTCAAAAGTGAGCAGATAGAGTAAAATGAAAGCAGGCTTATTAAGCAACTAAAGTAATAACAGGGTGGCTACGTCATAGGCAGAGTAGCCTCAAGCACTGACAGTTGGCTATTTTATGGTTATTTCTTGATCATATGCATATGGTAAATAAGGGGTGGATTATTCATGAATTTTCCTGGAATTCCTAGGAAATTCCAGGGGTGGGGAATTCCCAGAACTGAGGGTTCTTCCCACTTCCAGACCATCTGGCATAGCTTCCAGGCATTGCCATGGCATTTGTAAACTGCCTTGGTGCTAGTGGGAGTGTCTCTTAGCATGTTAATACTGTATATTATAATTAGTGTATAATGCACAGGAAGGATGACTAGAGGTCACTTACATCGCCCTCTTTGTTTTGGAAGATTATGCTTCTTTACCTGTTTTATCAGTGAGGTCTTTGTGACCTGTATCAGGAGAAACCAGTCTGGCTGAACTCCTTTTCATGGTGAGTTCTAAGATGTCAGAGTGTCATTTCAAAGCCCCAGGCCAGGATTTCCGTGAGGCTAGTGGTGGATGACCCCAAGTAGGTCTGAGCTGAGACCCGCTCCACTTCCCACTTCCCCAAAATTTGCAAGTCACGGGACAGTGCCTAGAATCCTAGTCCGTTTGGAAAATAAACAAATAAATAGAAGTAAAAACAAAAAGCAAAAGCTGCAAAGGAAAGTCAGAGCCCCAAGCTGAGCCATTTCCTGATTCTCCCAATAGACAGGATCTCATTCTGTCTCTCCCTGCTTTGATTGTTCAAATTGACATAGTGATGCCCTCTCAAGGAGATTAAAAGAGGACAGAATATGGGAGTCCCCGAGGGAGGTATCCAGGCACCTCCTTCTCCAGGGATCTCTGTGGACTCTTTGCAGTGGGATGCCTGGAGCTGTGGGACTCTCTGGCTCCAGGACCTGGAAGCAACAAGATCTGCTGACACCTTCTGGTTACCTCAGGCCTGGGAATGACTTTTCTTGCCATGCAACTTTCTGAAGCCCTTTTCTCACCTGTCAGAAGGGACACAGCATCTTCTTTGGCATTGCCTTTGCCCGACTTGACCTGTCCAAGACTGTGTGGCCTGGAAAGCCTGGCTCCGGCAGGCTGAGCAGAGGGATGCTCAGGGTGGGTGTGCAGGTGGTGGCCCTGGGAATGTTGGTGCTGCACAGAAACGACTCTTGGTTTGCTGGGGACAGGGCAGGTTGGGGAGGAAGATATAGAACAGTCATCAAGGTCCTTTCTCACTCTCTAAGGCCCTCCCCAATCCCCACATCTTTCAGATTTTGCTCTTAGCCTTGGAACTCAGCCAACAGACACAGAAGAATGGGGCTTTCATGTCACTCTCATGAGAATCATTTAGCCTGTGGGGGCCCTGAACTCTTTCCTGTGTTCATTTACTTTGCATTGGATTTTCCCCCAAGCATTTCATTTTGTGGTTATTATAAGAAATATACATCCTCATTCCTAAAATATAAAAAATTTAGATATCAAATAGAATAAAATTTTTCCAATAAGCCCACTTCTCTCACCACTTTTATCATGTTAATATGTAGCTTTATAGAACATTTATTTCATATAAATTATCACCTTTTAAAGGGTACACTAAATACAGATATGATGTAGGATTTTTTTTCTTTGCTTCTTAGTGGGTAGAGATAAAGAAATGAAAGACTGAAATGATCAGATGGAGATGGGATCTTCATCCCTGTTAATGGAAAAAACAAACTGTGTAAAATACTTTAAAGAGGTTTATCTTGAGCCAGTGTGAGGGACCATGGTTCAAGGTATAGTCTCAAGAGATCCTGAGACAATATGCCCAAGGCAGTTGGGTTACAGTTTGACTTTATACATTTTAGTGTGACAGGACTGTAGGTAATATCATAAAAGAAAATATGGAAAATGGCCATTGGTTCAACCTGAAAAGGTGAGAAATCTTGAAGTCAGGGGGCCCACAGGGTGGATTTAAAGATTTTTCTCATTGGCAGTTGGTTGAAAGACTTAAGCTTTGTCTGAAGACTTGAAGTCAGTAGGAAGGAATGCTTGAGTTAAAATAAGGGGGTTGTGGGGCCTAGGTTCTTGTTACACAGGTGAAGTCTCAGAGGTAGCAGCCCAGGAGAATAGATGGTGAATGTCTTTTTTGAGATCTTAGAGGTGTCAGGGTTCAGTTAATCTCGTCTAGATTTGGGAAAGGCCTAGAGAGGGAGGCCTGGCTTTGTGAATGGAGATTCTCTATAGATGAAAATTTCTCCCACAAAAGACAGCTTTGTTGGCCATTTCAAAATACATTAAAGAAGTTGGCACGCGCGCGGTGGCTCACACCTGTAATCTCAGCACTTTGGAGGCCGTGGCATGCAGATCATGAGGTCAGGAGATGGAAACCCTCTTGGCTAACATGATGAAACTCCGTCTCTACCAAAAATACAAAAAATTGGCCAGGTGTGGTGGCACGCGCCTATAGTCCCAGCTACTCAGAAGGCGGAGGCAAGAGAATCGCTTGAACCTGGAGGTGGAGGTTGCAGTGAGCTGAGATTGTGCCACTGCACTCCAGCCTGGGTGACAGAGCAAGACTCCATCTCAAAAAAAAGTAGTACATTTTAGGGTAAAATATTTTTATTTCCTTCAGGGTCTGCCATCTGCCATGTGATGCTATATAAGAACAAGGTTGGAGTTTGGTATCTCATTGCCAAAAAAACCTCTTTCTGTCATTCTTATTGATCTCTACTTTAATGTTAATGCTGGCCAGTCATGCCTAAACTCCAAAAGAGAGGGGGTACAATGAGGTGTGCCCAGCCTCTCTTGCCACAATGGTCAGGAATTCAGTTTTTCAAGTTCTCCTTGGCCCAGAGGGAGTAAGTTCAGTCAATTGAAGAACTTAGGATATTATTTTTGCTTGACACTCAATATAAGGGACTCTTCCAGTTTGCACAATGAGGCCAAGGTGGGTTGTGCGTTGATGGGGAGGTGTGGTGGACTTGGGTTACAGGGTGACCACCAACCTCAGCCCCTGTCCATGTAGCCACAGTGATGCAGAAAGAAGGTCCTCCAGTAAACAAGGTTGGAAAACATAAGCATGGCCCAAGCAGGAATGTTCTGGTAGTTGACCTGGGTTCAAGTCCCAGTTCTGCAATCTGTGACTGTGACCCCTGGGACAAGTCATAGACATTCTCTTAATTTCTGCAACTGAGAAACAGAAAATCGAATTATAAAATTCTCAGCATAGTTGTGAGAAATAAATGGAATAATGTTGGAGAAGACTGTCTGTGACCATCAAACTCTTGATGTTCTGTTCATCTTAGTAGCAAAACCATGGTTATAGACATTTTCATATGATACCCACAAACAGCATATTCTAGACAAAACTACCTCCTCCTTCCTTATGCAGTAAAACTAGGAATAAGTGCAGAACCCATTTTTGGATCAAGACAGCATTACTAAGGCCCATCTTTCAGGTTTGATCACTTAATAAAGCACAAGTGGCAACCTCTGGTGCTTTGCAGAAAGCAGGGCTTTCAGAGCCTGAACACAGCTGACCACCAGACCCTGAGCTACCCACCGAACCTGTCTCTGTAGTCCTGGACAGCACAGGAGGAGCCAGGATTCAGCCAGGGTTTGTGCTTTGCTCTCACAGGGAGTAGTGGAGAGCTGCGGAAAGCAAGGTCTGAGGACCCAAGGACTAAAGGGGCCCTAGCGCATCATCAGCAGGGTCACGATTGAGAAATTGAGCCTTGTTCCCTGATGAATCAGCCTCTAGGCTGTTTATTCACCAAAATAATGTACCCTGTCTCCCCTGCAGTGTCCAGGCCATTCCTGAGTTTCATCTACAGGTCGTAACTAGAACTATATGAGCAGCTACCAGGCCATTTTGTTTTCTGGCTTCCTCCATGTGTCCTCCTGGGACTGTGGGATGGATCCAAGCTGAGGGTGTCACTGCAGAAGCCTGGGGAGGACTGAAGCAGGCAGGCAGGGGCTTCTTAGACAACACTGAACATAGTACTGGAGCAGCTCTGGAAGGGACAGAGGAGAGGCAGTGAGTGAGGGGCTGAACCAATTGAAAGCAAAAATTAGAGCCCCTGAGCCTCATTCCTTAATCTGCTTCAGACGACCTAGCAACCTGTTTCCATGAGGCAAGGGAGGGAATCATGCCCATGTTACCAGTGGAGACATGGAGGAGGCATGAGACTCTGGCACAGCTTCTTGAAGTGTCAAGGGAAGGACCAGACAGGCAGCTGAATTTCCAGGTAGCACCTTCTCCAGGAGAGTGCAGATCCTGGGCTCTTGCGGTCCCTCCTACTAGGTGGACAAAGTTCCTCCTGCTTTTCACAGGAGCCTCTTCAAAACCAACAACCACATCACACAAAAAAGGTGAGGGCAGCTGGGCTTCTATGGGAATATAACCCCGCTTTTCTTTTCTGGGTGCTACCCTGAGCCAGCACTCAGCTGCTATGCACTGAGGGCTCCAACAATAAACCACTGCCAACTTTGCAGAGCTCTCCTCGTGGTGACAGACAGCATGTTGACCAAGAGCAATAATACTGTGGGGTCAGAACTTATTGGGGGGCTTATGAACTCTGCCTGGGCTTCTGCTGGGCTCAACCACACTCTACATTGTTTGCACAAAAGGCATTCAGACCACAAGTGGCAAATTCACGAGGGAAGCCACAGCCATCCACAGGGCCTGAGTTTCTCTCTTTCTCTGCCCAGAAGAATCACTGCTTCTGGAGACATTCAGACAAGAGTGAGGCCTCAACAGGTGGGCCAGCAGGCAGTCGGAGCTTCCTATGTGGTTTCCATGACCCACCTGGAGGACAGTGTCACATCTTCTAGAACTTTCCCATCTCAATAGCTCTCACCACCTTCCTTGCCTTGCACTTGCTGTCATCCCAGCTGCAAGGTGACTCCAGACATACTGCTCAGATCTGTGGGCCTACTGTCTTCATCTGAAATAGTGAGACATTAATGCCTGCTTTTTAGTACTGTTGTGGGAATGAAATGAGACAACACCTGCACAAAGCTTACTGCAGCCCCTACCACAGCATATCTACCCTGTAAATGGTGTTTCCATCATTGCTTTGTTGCTGTGAAACATTATCCCCATCAACATCATCACTATCAGCAACACCATCACCATCAGCAACACCATCACCATCAACAACATCATAATCATCACCAGCATTATCACCATCACCAACACCATCATTATCATTAGCATCATCACCATATACACCATCATGACCATCACCAACACCATCACCATCCCCAGCATCATCACCATCCCCAGCATCATCGCCGTCCCGGGCATCATCGCCGTCCCCAGCATCATCGCCGTCCCCAGCATCATCGCCGTCCCCAGCATCATCACCGTCACCATCATCATTACCGTCACCAACATCATCATCACTAGCAGCATCATTATTATTATCATAATAATATTACTGAGTCTAACAACTGTCCTATAAGGCAGAGAAGGTATTATCATCCCCATTATTAATGTAAAAATTGAACCTCATCAGGCCTATTAGGAAATACTTGATTATTCCAATGCAACTTACTATGCAGAGTTGCCCTTTCTTATAAATGGAAGCTGCTTCCATGAGCAGAATCGTAACAGAAGGGTTTTCAAAAGGCAAACAATGCCAGCTGGGAGCCTGCCTATGGCTCTTGTTGCTCGGCGTAATATACCATGAGGGATAGGCTCTGGGAAAATGCCCAAGAAAATGGCTGGGCTCAAGCTTGTAATCCCGGCACTTTGGGAGGCCGGGGCAGGC
>NW_016108097.1:284530-285764 GCF_001604975.1 Cebus imitator | reverse complement strand
AAAAAAAAAAAAAAAAAAAAAAGAAAGAAAGAAAAAAAGAAAAACATGTGCAACACATACAAGAAACAGACTGAAATATTGAGGGAAAAAAACCCACCCACCTAGAATTCTATACTCTATAATGGTATGCTTTGAAGGTGAAGAAATGCTTTCTCAAAATTGAGGAAATTTATTGCCAGTAGATCTGCCTTTTGAGAAATGTTAAAAGAAATTCTTCAGAAAAAAGGAAAATGATATAGGTCAGAAATTTAGACTACAAAAAGAAGGGAGGAGCATCAGAGAATAAATAAGTAATGGTAAAATAAAAACTTGTATTTTTCTTATTCTTAATTGATACAGTTTGTTAAAAGTAATAAAAGCAACAATGTGGGGCCAGGCACAGTGGCTCATGCCTGTAATCCCAACACTTGGGGAGGCCAAGGCGGGCGGATCACTTGAGGTCAGGAGTTTGAGACCAGCCTGACTAACATGGAGAAACCCCATCTCTACTAAAAATACAAAATGAGCCAGATGTGGTGTTGAATGCCTGTAATCCCAGCTACTTGGGAGGCTGAGGAAGGAGAATCACTTGAACCCCAGAGATGGAGGTTGCAGTGAGCCGAGATTGCACCATTGCACTCCAACCTGGGAAACAAGAGCAAAACTCCACTCAAAAAAAAAAAAAGCAATAATGCTATTCAATTACTCATGCTTACGAAAATATAGATATGCTTATGCATAAGTGGTGTGAATTACAATAATGATACAAGCAATGAGAAGGAAAAATTAGGATTATTTTGTTATTATAAGGTACATAAACTACCTGTGAAGTAGTATAGTGTAATTTGAAAGTGACCTTGGATTAGTTTTAAATGCATATTGCAAACTCTAGGGTAACGAGTGAAAAAAAGAAATATAATGAATATGCTAAGAAAAGAAAAATAAATCATATAAAATACTCAAAACCACAGAAGGCAGAAAAAGAGAAGACAAAAATAGGAACAAAGAACAAAGACAACAAATACAAAAATGGAAAACAACATGGTAGACACTAATCTAACTATATCAATAATCATGTTGAATGTTAGTGGTCTTAAATGCACCAATTAAAAAATTGCCAGAATGATTTAAAAAACCTACTTTACACTTACGTCCTGAATGGTTTTGCCTAGATTTTCTTCTAGGGTTTTTATGGTGTTAGGTCTTATGTTTAAGTCTTTAATCCATCTGGAGTTAATTTTAGTGTAAGGTGTCA
>NW_016108097.1:255578-281315 GCF_001604975.1 Cebus imitator | reverse complement strand
AAAAAAAAAAAAAAAAAAAAAAAAGGAGAAGAAAATAAAACAATAATAATCATTCATGAGACAGGGTCTGTCTGTTGCCCAAGCTGGTCTCGAACTCCTGGACTCAAGGCATCCTCCCACCTTGGCCTCCCAAAGGGATGGAATTACAGGCATGAGCCATTACACGGGGCCCTAACCTATTACTAAATAAAAGAAAAAATATTAATAATTAAAGATTTTATTGAGCAGAGGGCAATGAAATTGAAAGCAGAAAATCAATAGAGAAAATCAACAAAACTAAAACCTAGTTCTTTGTAAAAAAAGAGATCAATACATTGATAAGCCTCTAGTCAGGCTAAGACAAAAAGAGAAAAGACACTAATTATTAATATCAGAAATAAAAGAGGGGGCCAGATGCAGTGGCTCATGCCTGTAATCCCAGCACTTTGGGAGGCTGAGGTGGGTGGATCACTTGAGGTTTGGAGTTCGAGATCAGCCTGGCCAACATGGAGAATCCCGATCTCTATTAAAAATATAAAAATTAGCCAGGCATGGTGACATGTGCCTGTAATCCCAGCTATTCAGGAGGCTGAGACATGAGAATTGCTTGAGCCTTGGAGGCAGAGGTTGCAGTGAGCCGAAATCACACCACTGCACTCCAGCCTGGGTGGCAGAGTGAGACTCCCTCAAGAAAGAAGAGAGAAAGAGAGAAAGAGAAAGGGGGGGCATTACTATAGATCCCATGGACATTGAAAGGATAATAAAGGAATACTATCAATATCTCTATGCCCACTAATTTGATAACCTAGTGAAAATGGACCAATTCATTGAAAGACACAATATGCCAAAAGTCACTCAAGAAGAAATATACAATTTGAATAGGCCTATATCTATTAACAAAATCAGATCAATACTTAAAACTTTCCAACACAGAAAGAACCAATCCCAGATGTGTTCACATATTATATCTATCAAACATAAGGAAAAAATTATATAAATTCTCTACAACCTATTTCAGATGATAGAAGAGGGAATACTTCCTAACTCATTCTATGAGGCTGGTATTATCTTAATGCCAAGGCAAGAAAAGGACCTTACAAGGAAAAAGAACTAAAGACTAATATCTCTAATGAACATAGATATAAAACCTCAACAAAATTTAGCAAATCAAATCCAACTATGTATAAAAAGAATTATGTACCACAACCAAGTGGGATTTATCCCAGGTATGCGAGGCTGGCTCATCGTTTGAAAATCAATTAACATAACCCATCACATCAACAAGCTAAAGAAGAAAAATAACATCAAATCAATAGATGCAGAAATAGCATTTGACAAAATTCAGCACCCAATCATGATCAAAACTCCCAATAAACTAGGAATGGGGAGAAACTTCTTCAAACTGATAAAGAATAACAACAACAACAACAACAAAATCCTACAGCTAACATTATACTTAATGATGAGAAAGTAGAAACATTCCCACTAAGATCAGGAACATAGCAAGTATGTACCCTCTTACCACTGCTTTTCAACCACATACTGGCAGTTTTAGCTAATGCAACAAGCTAAGAAAAGGAAATAAAAGGTACGCTAATGAGGAAGAAAAAAATAAAACTCTTTATTCACAGATAACATGATTATCTAGGTAGAACAACCAAAAAAATGACAAAAACACTTCTGAAATAATAAGCACGTATAACATGGTTGCAGGATACAAGGTTAATGTACAAAATTCAATTACTTTCATATATGCCAGCAATGAACAAGTCAAATTTGAAATTAAAAACACAATAATGGCCAGGCATGATGGTTTACACCTGTAATCTCAGCACATTGGGAGATTGAGGTGGGGGAATTGCTTGAACCCAGCAGTTCAAGTCAGTTTGAGCAACATGGCAAAACCCCATCTCTCCAAAAACATAAAAAATTAGACACATCTGGTGGCATGCACCTGCAGTCCCAGCTACTTGGAGGCTGAGGTAAGGAGAATCAGTTGAGCTTGGGAGAGTGAAGCTGCAGAGCCATGACTGCACCACATATATTCAATAAAATCCCAATGAAAATCTTAACAAATTACTTTGTCAATATTGACAAACTGATTCTATAGTTTATACTGAGAGTCAAAAGACCCAGAATAGCCAACACAATATTGATGAGAGAAACTTTGGGGGACTGACATTACCAGACTCTGAGTCTTACTATAATAATCATTTCCTAATCAAGATGGTGTGGTAGTGGCAAAAGAATAGACAAATAGATTAAAGGAACAGAAAGTAAGCTCAGAAGTAGATCCACCTATATATAGTCAACTGATCTTTCACAAAGAAGCAAAGGCAATACAATGTAGCAAGTTGGTCTTTTTGACAAATAGGGCTGAGACAACTGGATATCCACCTGCGAAAGAAAAGTGAATAGACATAGACTTTATTCATTTTACAAGAATTAACTCAAAACACATGCTGGAGGTAAATCCAAAAGCCAGAAGTATAAGACTCCTGGAATATAACATAGGGGAAAATGTAGATGACTTTAGGTTTGGTGATGACCTTTTAAATAGAACACTAAAGGCATGATCCATTTAGAAGAATGGATACAGTTAGAAACATCTACTTTGTGAAAGACACTATCAAGAGAATTAAAAAACAAGCCACAGACTGGGAGAAAATATTTGCCAAATACCATATCTGCTAAAGAACTGTTATTGAAAATATACAAAAAGTCTTAAAATTCAACAATAGGAAAATTACCCCATTTAAAATTAGAAAACCTTAACAGATATCTCATTAAAGAAGATATGCAGATGGCAGACAAGTATATGAAAGATGCTCCACATCATATATCATGAAGAAAATGCAAATTTAAACAACGAGATATCACTACATGTTTATTAGAATGACCCAAATCAGAACACTGACAGCACCAAACGCTGGTGAGGATGTGGAGCAACAGGAACTCTCATTCATTGCTGGTGGGGATGAAAAATGTTGCAGCCACTTTGGAAGACAGTTTGGTAGTTTCTTACGAAATTAAATATACTCATACCATGTGATCCAGCAACTGTGTCCTTTGGTATTTACCCAGAGGAGTTGAAAACTTATGTTCACACAAAACTTGCATACAGATATTTTCAGGAGCCTTTGCCAAAAGTTGAAAGCAACCAACATGTCCTTGAATAGTGAATGAATAAATAAACTGTGGTACATCCAGGCAACGGAATATTATCAGCACTAAAAGGAAATGGGTATCAAACCATGAAAAGACATGGAGAAAAAAATGCATACTACAAAGTGAAAGAATCCAGTTTGAAAAGGTCTGCATACTGTATGAATCCAATTATATGAAATTCTGGAAAAGGCAAAACCATAGGGGCAGTAAAAAGATCAGTGGTTACCAGTGGTTAAGGAAGAGGGAAGGATGCGTAGGTGGAAGACAGAAGATCTGGTGGCACTGAAACTCCTATGTGATACTATAATGGTGGATAAATGTCATTATACGTTTGTTAAAACCAATGGAATACATAACACTAAGAATGTACCCTAATGTAAACTATGGACTCTGGGTGATAAGGGTATGTTAATATAGGTTCATCAATAGTAATAGTCAAAAGTATTATTCTATTGAGGATGTTGATAATGGGGAGGCTATGCATATGTGTGGGGGTATATGGTACATGGGAAATCTCTGTACCTTCACTCAGTTTTGCTGTGATCCTAAAACTGCTCTAAAAACTGAGGTCTATTAGGAAAAAAAGCAAAAAAGAAATCACTAAATAAAGTAATACATGCACTACACACTGTTAATACAGTGTTTCACACACATATCACTACACTCGGTAATGCATACACCTAGCATGTTTCAAAATATTTTCCCAATGAAAATAGTACAAGCACACAAACTCAAAGAGCGAGCATGCAAACAGTGCTAAGCACACTTTTTATCCCATAAAAATACACACACATACGACTGGGCGTGGTGGCTCATGCCTGTAATCCCAGCACTTTGGGAGGCCAAAGTGGGCAGATCACAAGGTCAAGAGATTGAGACCATCGTGGCCAACATGGTGAAACCCCATCTCTAATAAAAATACAAAAATTAGCTGGACATGGTGGTGCATACCTGTAGTTCCACCCACCCAGGAGGCTGAGGCAGGAGAATCGCTTGAACCTGGGAGGCAGAGGTTTCAGTAAGCCAAAAATCGTGCCAGTGCACTCCAGCCTGGCGAGAGCGAGACTCCGTCTCAAGAAAAAAAAAAAAAATACACGCATACACACACACATACCTAGCTTAGCAGTGGTTCAGTATACATCACTAAAGTGTGAAGGATGTGCATCCATATGGTTAACATACTCTTTCACAAATACATAATTATTTTCTGTATCACATGAACCACCTGTATTAAACAGGTTCCAACATATATAATTAAACCAAGTAGAACATGCACCCCACATGTTAATCCCAATATTCCACACATATATCACAATGTTGGTTACACACACTAAACTCATGAACACACATACAGAACTCTGTTAAACATGGTTTCAACATACGTCATCAAACCACATATATACACATAACACTTCTACACACATTTCACATATATCACTCTACACTTTTAAAAAGGCATCTAGCTAAGATACAGTTTTTCAGCATAAATCTCTAAGGAAAGTAGTCTATGCACGCCACTCTGCTAAACACAGTGTTTTCTGTGTATATCCTAATCCTCAAGATGGTATACACCTAGTCCTGTAAGCAGTGTTCCAACATTTCCCAAAACAAAGCAGTACCTGCACCACACGCATCTCCCTTTTAAAAAAGCAGTACATTTAGTAGGTGCTACTAACTTATCCCACATTTCATAACTCCCTTATATCACTATACTCAGGTAACATATGCACTTCTCCTAATGCAGTTTAAAAATATCACTAAACAAAATAGTACATGTACCTCACACTGCTAGCACAATGTTTCACACATACGCTACATATAGGAACACACAACACTATCTTTGTTAAACACAAAGTCCTGCGTGCCCAACAGTGTGAACTCAACTGTTTCTCATATGTATCATTTTACTCAGTAACATCAGGCTCTGTAAACAGTGTTTCAATATATATCACAAATAACAGCACATGTACTGCACACTGCTAAACAGGGTGTTTCAAACATACATAATAATACACTTACCCACCACTCTTAAATACATTATGGCATATCATTTAACAAAGTAATATACACACATATAAACACAATGTTTTTGTTTGTTTTGTACATATTCATTGGGTACAAGTGCAATTTTGCTACATTGCTACATTGCATTGTGGTGAAGTCAGCACATCCATCACTGGAGTAATACACATTGCACCCACCAAGCAACTTCCCATCACTCAACTCCCTCTCGCTCCCACTTCAAGTCTCTTGTCCATCATTCCACACTTGGTTTAAATGCAGTGTTTCTAACACATATCTAAATACAGGGTAGCATGCTCACCTAACACTATTAAACACACAGTTTCAACATATATCATTAAAAAGGTCAGGGTCAGAGTGAGGCACAAGGTCCAGGTCAGGGCCAGGACAGGTTCAGGACCATGGTGAGGTTGGGTCAGGCTAAGGGTCAGGGTTAGGACAATGTTCAGCGTGATTCATGGGATCTTCATGATGGGATTTCATCATGGGATCTTCATGATGAAAATAAATGAAAGAATTTATGTCAAGGTTTATATTAGGATGAAGGTCAAGGTCAGAGTCAGGGTCAAAGTTATGAAGGTTATATTCAATATCAGGGGGATTGTCAGGGTAGGGTGTGGTCAAGTTCTAGCTCTAAGTGAATGTGAGTGCATGGGGTAGAAGACGATCAGGGCGAGGGACACAGAACGTTCAGGATCAGGGTCAGGCTCACGGTCACAGTGAGGGCCAGGATAAAGTCTAGCTCTGGGTGAGTGGCCGTGTCAGGGCTGGGCCCAGGAGGAGGGTCAGTGTCAGGTTAAGAGCATGAGAAATGTCAGACACCCTGTCATAGTGAGGGTCAGGGTGTCTATTCATTTCGTAGGGTTGAGTAACAACACTAACAGAAAGACTTAAGACCATGGAAATTATTATCTCGTGATTGTGGTGACCAGAAGTCTAAAATCCATGTGTGGGCTAGAATCCAGCCCTCTGGAAGCTCTATGGGAGGATCCTTCCTTATCTCTGAGGCTTCACAGGCTCTTAGAGTGCCTTTCCTTGTAAACATCACTCCAATCTCTGCCTCTGTCTCCACATGGCCGTCTTCCTATGCATCTCCTCAGAGTCAGTCTCCTGCCTCTGTATTGCAACATATATTACTAAACAAATGTACACATTCAATCCACTATGAAGGAGTGTTCCACACATCCCATCTCAAGGTTCTTAATCACTTCCGCAAAGACTCAATAACCAAATCACATTCACAGAGATCAAGGGTTAAGACATGGACATACCTTTTTGGGGTCACTATTTAACCCAGTGCAGAGTCAAGGTCAGATACAGTTGAGTCAGAGACAAAGTCAGGTTTCATGGCCAGCCTTAGGGTGGCGTCAAGGTAAAGATGAGGGGTTAGGTTAAGGGCAAGGGCCAGGTGAAATACAGGTTCAGGTTAACAGCCAGATGAAGGGGAGTGTGAAGGTCATGGCCAATGTCATGATGAGGGTCACTGAGAGGTCCCAGGGGCTAGGATGTAGCTGTAGTTCTGACACAGAGGGCCAAGGTAAAGCCCTGACACAGCTATAGTGTAAAGAGGTACTCTGGAGGCTCAGGTCCTGTGGAGCAGGACATAGTTGCAATTTGGGACTCAGAACCAACAGGGTACAGAAACAGTCTAGGCTCTGGGAGATGAGGTAGCACACAGTAGTCACTCTGAACGCTGGAATGGTAGGACATGGCAGTAGCCAAGACTCTGAATCTAGGGGCAGCAACATCAAGGACCTGGACACATGGAAAGATGCACCTGTGCTTGGGACCTGGGGGGAACAGAGCAGCACAGCAATGACTCCACTCTCCGGAGAGGTAGAACACCTCAGCAGCTCAGACTTTGAGGGACTAGTCCAGTTTGAGATAGGTGGGGCACTGTGGATGTTTAGCCTGGAGGTTGATATGACCCAGCTCAGGTAAGCCCCTGATTCCCTGGGATGTAAGGTGCAGCTAAGTCCCAGAAAGCATGGCTACATGGGTCAGTGGAGGATCCAGCTCCCTAGGGCATGGTTCTATATCAGCTGTGGCACTGGTGGGTGCAACTGCTCCAATGTGCCACAGGCTCAGAGCCCTGGGGCAAAGTGCTGCCTCACCTGCAGTGGCTCTGGAGTACCAAAGACATGAGGTCCCTAGGGAGAAGGGCATTTAGTCTGCCGTGGCACCAGGATTGTGTCTGCTATTGTTTGTAGGATGCCTGAAGTCCCTGGGAGGTGGGGAGTCACTTCAGCTCAGCCGTAAGGGAGGACGCATCAGCGCCTCACACGTGGGTGATGAAGTTCCATGGCAGTTTGGCCCTAGGGGATAGAGCTTGGAGCAGCTTGTTTTTGGGATGATGTGCTACTGGGTAAGATGGATTCAGTGTTGGCAAAGCCACAGGATGAAGAGGTGCATACTTTCTCACTCCCAGATCACAACACACTCAAGCAGTGGCTGTGGTTCCAAGACGGTGCAGTGCAGTAGCCGCACAGGTGATGGGAGATGGCAAAGTATCAGCTCTTTGTCTCGGATAGCTCAACATGTGAACTCTGGGGAGCTCCCTCAGTTGGGCTCAGAGCCTGTGAGGGATGTGGAAACCTCTGGTAATGAAGATTGCATGTGTCAATGGTGGTGATGGGGGATGCTGGGGTCCTCCTGCTTACCTTTTCCCTGCAGGAAGAAGTCTCTCCTGGTTCCACACTGATCCTGAGTGGATAGAGTGGCAGAGTATTCTTTCCTTTCCTGTGCAGCCATCCCAGGTTTCCATACTCTACAGAATTTCTGCTGCTTCTTTTTTGTTCTCCAGAGTTCTCCTTTAATTATTTTGATTGAAATGTAGTTGTTACTTCACTATATTTTATGTTGGAGTGGGTGAAGAGCTAGGAACTTCCAGTCAGCCATCTTGTGACATCCAATAATTCTTTTTTTCTTTTTTTGAGATAGTGTCTCACTCTGTTGCTCAGGTGGAGTGCAGTGGCACAATCTGGGCTTACTACAACCTCCACTTCCTGGGTTCAAGCGATTCTCCTGCCTCAAGCCTCCTGAGTAGCTGGGATTACGAGCACATGCTGCCAAGCCCGGCTAATTTTTTTTTGTATTTTTAGTATAGACAGAGGTTTCACCATGTTGGTCAGGCTGGTCTTGAACTCCTGAACTCGTGATCCACCCATCTCGGCCTCCCAAAGTGCTGGGATTACAGGCATGAGCCATCACACCTGACTCCAGGAATTACTTTCTGGTTTTCCTTTTGTGTGATATCTTTGCCTGGCTTTGGTATCAGGGTAATGCTGGCCTCATAGAATGAGTTGGGAAGTGTTCCTTCATATTTTATTTTTTGAAAGAGATTGAGAATAAATGGTGTTAATTTCTCCTTTTTTTAATTTTAATTTTTTTTAGGCAGGGTCTCACTCTGCCACCCAGGCTGGAGTGAAGTGGTGCAATCATGATTCAGAGCAGCCTGAAACTCCTCACCTCAAGCAATCCTCCCACCTTAGCCTTCCCAAGTAGCTGGGACTACAGGCATGTGCCACTATGCCTAGTTAATTTTTTAAAACATTTTTTTGTGGACATATGGTCTCAACTATGTTGCCCAGGCTGGTCTCAAGCTCCTAGGCTCAAGCAATCCTCCTGCCTCAGTTTCTCAAAGTGCTGGGATTACAGGGTGTTAATTCTTCTTAAATGTTTAGTAGACTTTAACAGTGGCCACTTGGTCCTGAATTTTCCTTTGTTGAGAATTCTTGTTAATAGGGTCTCTTAAGTGCATTTGTCAATTCCCAGCAATTTAAGCCTAATTTTGTGTCACTAAAGCAGATGATAATGTGCTGTAAAGTTGTGGAGAGTGATTTTCATTTACAAGATCATTTTAAAAATTAAAAAAAAAATTGTTGTACAACTTTGCCTCAATAAAGCAAGCTTGGTATACCCCTGATACTGGTTAGCCAGTAAGGACTCCAGGCAGAACATATAAAAACTCCTAAACTCCCCAACAAAATTAAAAGCAACCCATTTTAAAAATGGGCAACTGATTTGAATAGACAGTTCTCCAAAGAAGATAGAGAAATGGCTGAAAAGTGCATGAAAAGCTGCTCAACATCATTAATCATTATGGAAATACAAGTCAAAGTCAGTAAGATACCATTTCATAACCACTAGCATGGTTAAAATATTTTTTAAAGGGGAAAAGATAAGTATTGGCAAGGATGTGGAAAAATTAGAACTCTCTAACATGGCTATAGGGAATATAAAATGGTGCAGCTTCTGTGGAAAACAATTTTGTAGTTCCTCAGAAAGTTAAATATAAAACTGTAAATATAATCTAATCATTTCACTCCTAGTATATACCCCCAAGTATTGAAAACAGGTGTTCAAACAAAACTTGTACACAAATGTTCAGAGCAGCATTATTTATAATAAGCAAAATATGGACACAACCCAAAGGTCCAATTAATGGATAAACAAAATGGTAATCCATCCAATGGAATATTATGCAGCCATTAAAAAGGAATGTAAATTGGCATAGCCATTAAGGAAATACAGTATGGACGTTCCTAAAAAAACTAAAAAATAAAACTACTATGTGATCCCGCAATCTCACTGCTGAGTATATACCCAAAGGAACTGAAATCTATGTGTCAAAGAGACGTCTGCACTGCCATGTTCATAGCACCATTATTCATAATGGCCAAGACATGGAATCAACCTGTGTCCATCAACATGTGAATGAATAAAGAAAATGTGGTATACACAATGGAATACTATTCAGTACATAAAAAAAAGGAAATCCTGTCATTTGCCACATGTATGAACCTGGAGGACATTACGTTAAGTGAAATAAGCCAGACACAGAAACACAAATACTGCTGATCTCATATGTGGAATCTAAAAAAGTCAAACTCATAGAAGCAGAGAGGAGAATGATGGTTACCAGGGGCTCAGGGGAGAGGTGATAGGATTGGAGAGATGTTGGTCAAGTTTCAGTTAGATGGAGAAATAAGTTCAAAAGATCTATCTATTATACAACATGGTGACTACAGTTAATAACAATGTATTGGGTGGGCACACTGGTTCATGCCTGTAATCCTAACATGTTAGGAGGCCAAGGCAGCAGGATCGCTTGAGGCCAGGAGTTTGAGACCAGCCTGGGCAACGTGGTGAAACTTTGTCTCTACAAAAAAAAAAAAAAAAAAAAAAAAAAGTGAAGTGTGTTGGTGTGAGCTTGTAGTTTCAGCTACTTGGAAGACTGAGGCAGAGAATCTCTTGAGCCCCGGAGTTTGAAAATGCAGTGAGCCGTGACTGCACCATGAAAAGTAGGAGTGTCAGCTGGGTGGCTGGGTGTGGTGGCAACAGAGTGAGACCCCGTCTCAAACAAACAAAATGTATCATATACTTGGAAATTGCTAAAAGTAGACTTTAGTGTTCTCAGCACAAAAAAGTTAACTATGTGAGATAATGCATATGTTTTAATTAGCTTGATTTAGACATTCCACAATGTATACATATTTCAAAACATCATGGTATACACCATAAATATATACAATTTTTTTCAATTAAAAAATGAGTTAAAAAAAAGGAAGTAGGACTTTTGGCAGTGAATAGGTAATGAGGGCAGATCCCTCATGAACAGGGTGAGTGCCTTTAAAGAGACCCCAGAGAGATAACTTGCCCCTTCCACCATGTGACAACATGCTAGAAGGTGCCATCTATGAAGAATCAGCCCTTACCAGACACTGTATCTGCCAGTGCCTTGATCTTGGACTTCTCAGCCTCCAGAACTTTGAGAAATAAATTTCTATTCTTTATAAGCTATGCAGTTATGAGTTATTAGTTGATGGGTTGTTATAGCAACCCAAATGGACTAAGAAAACCAAAAAAGGCCTAAGATAGGCCTGGTACATAGTAAACTTCATTTGTTTGTTGAATGAATGAATGAATGCACATTCCTTGAATAATCTGCATTTTACTCTATTTTCCACTCCTATTTTTCTTTTCTTTTTTGTTTTTTGATAAGAGCCTTACTCTGTCACCCAGGCTGGAGTGCAGTGGCGTGATCTCAGTTCACTGTAACCTCTGCCTCCCAGGTTCAACCTATTCTCCTGCTTCAGCCTTCCAAGTAGCTGGGATTACAGGCAAGTGCCACCACACCCAGCCAATTCTTTGTGTATTTTCAGTAGAGACAAGGTTTCACCATGTTGTCCAGGGTGGTCTCAATCTTCTGACCTTGTGATCCACCCACCTCGGCCTCCCAAAGTGTTGGGATTACAGGCATGAGCCACCACACCCAGCCACCCAGCTGACACTCCTACTTTTCATATGTATAAAAACCATTTGTATACCTTTGAAAACCTAGATCAATGGTTCTCTAAGTGTGATCAGGGCAAAGAGACAGAGATTCACGGAAGTTGAAAACCTCTTTTTTTTGGGCTTTACTACTTACTGGGTTTGTGGCATTTTGCAAGTTACATAACATGTCTGTGATGTAATTATTTCATATGTAATCATAATCGTACTTCACACAATTGTCATAGAGTTTTTCTGAGATAAATGATTACAATAATTGCTAACACTTCCTGGGCACTTACTTTGTATCTGCTATGTTCTAACCCATCAGGTGAGGCCCTATTTTTGTTTCATATAAAGGGATTACCATTGCCTGCATACATAAATGTCATATTATTATTAACATTATTGTAGTCAATGATTAAAGAAAAGGCTGACAAGGCCTTTTCTTCCCACCCTGAGTGGGTGTTTTGTGGGTGATCGCTGTGCAAGAGCTTGTTACTCCATGCAAATGCATCCAATCCAGTTCTTCTCATAGGTGAGCATGCATCAGAGTCAGTTGGAGAGATTGCCAGGTCTTGTTTACCAGGTTTCTGATTCAATTGGTCTAGTATGGAGTCCAAGAATATGCATTTCTGACCATTTTTCAGATGCTGCTGATGCTACCAGTCCCTGACCAAACATTTTTAAAATGATTTATTGAAATATAATTCAAATACCATAAAATCACCCTTTAAAGTATACCATTCAGTGATTTGTTACAAAATTCACAGAGTTTTGGACACGTCTTTGTGGCAATGTGTAAGAAAAAAAAAAATCACAGAGTTGTACAACCATCATCACTCTAGAATAAAGTATACATTTTTCTTAATTTTTCAATCTGTTTTTAAAATAGGTAAATGAAACTACACAGAAAAGTAGAGATGAAGAAGTCTTCCTCCCCTCATCCCAATCACTTGGTTCCTCCCCTCCACTAGGTAGCCACTTTTATTTATTTTTCTATATATCTATTTCTATATAGCATTTCTTCATGCAGATACAAGAAACATGTGGTCTTTCCCTGTTTTCTTGTACTAGAGAGGCAGCACACTATGAATCATATTCTGCCATTGTTTTCTTCATTTATTAAAGCTGGAGATCATTATGACCATATTACCATGGCATATTTAACAGTCTCCTTCAAGTAAACAAATATCTCAATTGTTTCTAGTCTTTTGCTATTGCAAACTATGCTGCCATAAATACCCTTATATACATATCATTTCACATGTATTATGGTTTGAATGTGTCTCCTCCAAAATTCAGGTGTTGCCAATGTGCTAGTATTAAGAGGAGGCACCTTTAAGAAGTGATTAGGCCCTGAAGGCTCCTCCATCATTAGAATTAAGGCCCCTTATAAAAGAGGTTTCACGCAGCATTCGGCTAGCTTGCTCCCTGACCCTTCTCTCTTCCACCATATGAAGATGCAGCAAGATGGCCCACACCCGACACCGAATGCCAGTTCCTTGATCTCAGATTTCTCAGTGTGAGAAAGTAAATGTCTGTTCTTTGCAAACTACCTAGTCTCAGGTATTCTGTTATAGCAGCACAAAACAGACTAAGAAAATATGTGTGCAGGTGTATGTACAGGATTAATTCCCAGAAGTGGGACTGCTAGCTTAAAGAGTAAATACATTTATAATTTTGAAACATATTTCCAAAGTCCCATTGATGAGTTGTGTAATTCTCTACTTTTGTTAGTAATGTGCCCTTACCCCAATATGTGTTGTCCATGACTTGTATTTTAGCCAATATGATAGGTGTGCAGTTTAAATTTGCATTTCTCTTGTCATGAGTGAGATAGTACATAATTCATATGTATAAGGGCCATTTGTGTTCCTTTTTCTGTGAACTGCCCTTGTCCTTTGTCCATTTTCTACTTGATTTTTGGTTATTTCCCCCAAGGAGTAGTCTTGGTTACTCCTCCAGGAGTAATTTATACTTTAGGAGATTGTTTCTGTTTGACATCATTAATTATTTTTCAATTTTGCTATTTGTCTTTGCTTATTGTGTTTTTGCCATGCATAGAGTTTTTATGTAGTTGAATTGATCAATCTTTCCTATTGCAACTAGTGCATTTTGAGTCATACTTGAAAAGATTTTCTTCCCTTTCCCCCACTCTAAGATTATAAAGAAATCTGGTCATGTTTTATTCTTATACCTTGACATTTTTTTTTCACGTTTAAATCTTGGATTTATAGCCTAGAGCACTGTCACCTACCAGACTAAAAAAGAATATGGATGAGTAGATTCTAAACATTTCTCCCTATATTAGATCTTTCTTTAAATACAATCTTGCCCCATACGTAAGACAGATGGAAGGAGAGCTGCCCTGAAGGTGCAGTAGAGACCCTCTTGTGAGTCACATCCTCCCCACAGACTTCAGGGTTCTCCATGGAATCTTTAGGATGGCTGTAAGCAGAGTGAACACCACAAATATCTGCAGAACAACAACCAGGCCAAAAAGTTTGATGAGACAAAAGTTAAAAGAAGGACTTTCTGGTTTGTCTTAGTGTTTGCCACTGAGTGTTTGTTGAGGAGGAAATAAGAAAAGCCTGGAGAGGACCCAAGAGTCTCTTTCCGCAGGGCTCATCTTTCTTATCAACAGTTCCCTTTTACTGAGTTCGTATGTTCAATTGAAAATTTCTCATGATTCTACTACGCTCTGACTGGTGAAGTGGAGAGTGTGCATGGACCTTGGTATCACATACGAGTTCTAATCCTGAACACTTACTAGCTGTGCAACCTCTGGCAATTCATTTGTTTCATAATTAGTTCACCCACAACAAATAATTGACTATTTTGTGTGTGGAAGACACTGTGTTAAGTGCTGGAGATATAAAAATAGAGAAGATAGAAATGGTATTACCTTACAGCATGGGGGTAGAGCCAGATGGTAAACAAATAACTATCATAATTATTTAGATTCTGATTGTCACGACATCTTCAACAGAGCAAGGAGTCCTGTGGACACGAAGAGCAGGGAAGTTCAAGCTTGCTAATTTAGGGAAGCTAGACTACCAGGTTCAGGTTTGACAGGCCCATAGGAATTGGCATGGCAGAGGGAGGCCAGGGCCTTTTAGGCAAAAGGAAAAGCAAATGCTTATTAGACCTTAAGGCTGCAGGAGCTAGGCACATTTGACCACCAAAAGGAAGGCCAATATAGACAGCATCAACATCACTGCGGTGTCTGTGTGGAGAATGGATTGTATGTGTGTGGTGTGTGAGGGGCAAGAGTGGATTCGGGGACATGGGTTAGGAGCTACTAGCGGTCTGGGCAAAAAAGACACTAGTAGCCAGGGAAACAGTGGTGGCAGTGGAGAGTGTGGACAGATTGGTAGGAGACACAGAGTGTTCATAAAAACTCCCAGGTTTCCGGGTGAGCTATCGCCAGGTGGATGTCCGTGCCACTACTGAGCTAGTGAATTCTGAACAAGAGGAAGTTTGAAGAAAACCCCCAACATTTTGGCAGGAAAGCGTCTCCTGGTGCAGATGGCAAGCGGGAACCTCACGAGAGGTCTGGCTGCAGGTGTGAAATGGGGACCCCGGCGAGGTCGGGTGCACTTACTGTGCTCAGTAAGACAGCGAGGCACCGCCGAGGCGGCAATGGCAGATCTGGTTTCTAGGTGGGGTCCCAGTCGGAGTCCCCGTGTCCAAAATCCTCAACTAGATTGGGCGTGCCGTTTATCTTGTTCCAACTGTTGACCGTAATGGCACTAGCAACAATGTCCTCCCCAGACGAAGGTGGTTTTTTCCCGTGTTTTCAGCCACTGCAGAGTGGACAGCTACTACAAACCAAGTACCTGTGGGCTTAGGTACCAGATTCAAAATGGGATGATGGCAGAACAGGGACTAGGACGGAGAGAAAACCCGAAGATGGATCAACCAGAAAGCAATGGATTCTCACAGAGGCACAAAAAGTGCCTCAAGCAGAAGATTCATCTCCACTGCTGCGTCCTTAAGAGGCAACTTTCTAAGCATCCTTCCCTCCTCCTCAGGCTGACGCTTTTTCACCTTGTTAAATTACCTGGTAGCTTTCTCCATGAGAGACGCCTTCTTCACAGTCCTGGCGTCCCAGTCAGACTCGCGGCCTCCTCCTCCAGCTTCTGCCGGCCGGCTGGGGTCGCCGCCGCGCGGTCTCAGGCACACTCCTCCGGCGCCTCGAGGAGCTGCGGCCCCCGCGGAGCCCCTGCGCGCCCGGGCGAACGTGGTAGGAACGCAGGCTCCCGCCCCCTCAGACGCCGGCGCCCCGCAGCCTTTCCTCAGCCTCCACAAGTTCTTTCGGGGATGTGATGTCCGACGTGCAGTCTCGGCTCTGGTTATTTAGACGTTACTCCTTCCTCGCCGGACGCCAAACATGGGGAAACCACACTCTCTGCTCCGGTCACCAGCAGCCACTCCCATTCCTGAAGTATCCACTGTTGCATGTGTATCCTACTTCAGGTTTTCATTTTTATTTAAGGTCAGTTGTTGCCTGACAACACAGACATAAGCTTCATTCTAAAGTCAACACTTCGAGGCGGCCCCGCTCCAGGCGCCAGCCCAGCAGCTTTCCCGAACCCCCCAGGAACCCAAGAGCGAGCAACGACCCCCGCCCGGGCAAGAAAGCTCGACCCGCCGCGCCACACCTCTTCCGGGCTCCGCAGCCGGGCGGTCCGGGAGGCCCTGAAGCGCCTGGGCATGGAGAAACCCCGCCCCCCATCGAAGCCCCGCCCTCCGCCCGAGCACCCACCAATGGTAGCGCGCGGTGCGGGGCGCCGAGTTGGGACGGCGACGCGCCGAGGAGGCGGTGCGCTGAGGCGGCGCGCTGAGGTTGCTCTCGGTGAGATGCCTCGCGGCAGTAGCGCTCGCGGCCCTAAGGTAGGCTTTGGGGCGGGAGCGGGCGCCAAGCAGTTTCAGGCGTCGAGGGGGAGCGGCGGGCCGGTGTTGAGTCGGCTCTGGGCTGCTGGGGTAAGAGGGGGTGGGCATTGGGGTTGAAGGGCGAGGTGGTGGCGAGTTCCGTCTGCGTGCGTGGAGCGAGCCCGCGCCGCGGGGTGCAGCCCCCATGTCCGGCTCCGGTCCTGGTGTGCTGGCCGAGCCCTCAGCGGCTGTCCGGGAGGCGAGGGGTGGAGCTACGGGAGGGACAGAGCTACGGGAGGGACGCAGCTGGCTGCTGGGACTTGAGTCCGGAGTGAGCAGGAGCCTATGTCCGCCTCGGGGGTACTTGGCGATGCTTTTATTTGTCTCATTTTGACCCTGGTGTAATGCACCAAACAGCAGGGAATCCTGGCGGCTTTGCCCGTCTCCCCGGATAGTCCACTGTCAACTCTCTCTCCCTGCTGCACTGGGAGGGGACTCTGTGGCGGACTGCCCGGTCCGTCAGCATCAGGGTCCAGGCGGGGAGCGGGTGGAAGCATTGCATGAGTGGTGGTTAATTGCACCTGCATCCGAGAGTGCCTCCTTTTTTTTCTGCTAATTGTGCTTGTCCTGACGTGTGTCCTTTATCTTTTTAAAGTTCCTTATAACTTCCTTGCTTTCAAATACGTTTGTTTTATAAACAGTTCTAAAAAACCAAAGACAGGACCTCCATTCTTGACTCTTCCCTTTACTCGAAAACTTCCTGGAGAAATAGTCCACATATACTGGTTCAACTTTAGCACTACCATGCTTTCTCGCTTCTCAAATACCATTGATTATCAGATCACACTATCAATTTTGTGACTGGCTTTAGGGAATAAAACATTTCAGGCACCTCTGTTTATAAGATGCAGCCTGATTTCAGAAGTATTAATGTGTGAGAAAAACTAGGAAGTATATAAATTTGTTAAATCCAGTATAAGTTGTTTACTTGGTCATGCAGCATTGAACACATTCGCCACCTGCTTTTATTTCTTTTGGAACATCCCTGAAGTTGCAATGCTGATTGTCTTCCTGTCTTGCAACTGCTCATTTTCTTCTCTTTATTGTGTTCGTGCCATGTTCTAATTTTTTACCTTGTGCTTTTTCTCACTTTCCACGTTTGCTCTGGGCAGTGGAAACATACATGGAAGTTAACTGTCACGGCTGTATAGATGACTTTCAGATCTACGTTAGCCTTTTTCCTTGAGCTCAAACTTAGTGCGTCACAAAATCATCGTCACCCTTAGTCCTTCAGGCCCTAACCATTTCCCTTGACTTAGAAATCCTAGTATTTTTGGATCGACATTCACCTCTGGTCTCTTCATCCTTTTTTTGATAGAGTCATTTTTCAAGACTCTATCAGTTTTTCTTTTCAGTAGTTGTGTTAGTTGTCTGTTGTGTAATAAGTTGCTGAAAACTGAAGCAGCTCATAGCAAATGTTTATTATATCATAGTTTCTGAGATTCAGGAATCTGAGAACGGCTCCACCGTGTGGTTGGTTGTAGGTTAGGATCTCCCGCAAGGCTGCAGTCAAATAAAGGGGCTTTGGAGCTGGAGGATCCAGTTCCAAGCTCACTCACGGATTGTTCCTTGACAGGTCTCTAGGACAGCTCACAGCGGGGTCCTGGCTATTCCAAGAGAGAGAGAGAGAGAGAGAGAGCAACAAGATACTGGCCCCCGTGTCTTTTATAGCCTAATTTCAGAAGTGACATCCCATCTCCTTCTATTCATTACATGGACCAATCTGGTACACTGAATGAGGAGGGTATCAAAGACCCAGGAGGTGGGGATCACAGGGCCCACCTTGGAGGCTGACTTCCACAGTAGTTTTGCCCCAGGGATTTATTTTTTGTTTCTGTCTCCCTAGGTCAGTATTTAATGGTTAGAGTGTTGATGTGTGGTGCCAGCTAGCATGCTCCCACTCATCTTCAGAGGTGACTTTCCCTTAGACACCACTTTGATTATATTGTTAGTCCCCTATCTAAATTTCATTTTAATTCTTATTGGCTACATCATAATTTATTGTAGACTTACCCTATGTTTAGCACTTTATATGTATTAACTATGTAATTATTTTAACAATTATGTGAGGTAGATACCATTAGTCTCATTTTATGGATGAGGAAACTGAGGCTCAGCAGAGAAGTTAGGTAATTTGCCCAAGGTCACACAGCAGTTAAGGGAAGAAGCTAGGATTTATATCCAGGTAGTCTGCTCCAGACCTAGCTTTTGTTCAGGCTTTCAGCCTGTTATTCACAGCTTCCATAATACATCTGTATCTTATTCCTTACTTTTACAGCTTTGTTCATTATTTATCTTCTAGGTAAATTAGACTACTGCTGTCACCGTACTTTCTTGCCCTTTGGCGGTAATTGAAATGTTCTTGGTTTGGAATAATGCCAGTTCTCCCATTTCTGCTGATTGAAATCTTAATCATCCATTGAGGCCCACCTCAAGTCCCACCTTCTCCCAAATTATCTGAGCTATATATGAACTTTTTTCTGTAGTCTGTGGAATTTTACATAAATAACTCTTACTATTTCATGTATTAGTTTTATTTGTGTCTACACTTTTATTCCCCTATAGTCTAGACATTTAAGATTAGGGACTATGTCTTCAGTCCATATTCCGCAGAGTACCTGTCAAGCCCATATTCCCTAGAGTACCTGTCATATCCCTTGCACATGCTAGATACCTAAGAAACATCTGATGAATTAATGAAAGGAAACAGTTTAAAAGATTTGCAAGTATTCCAGGTGTGAAGAAACATGAGGAGATACCTTAGTCTGAAGCCTTGGATATCAGCCTCAGCAATACAGCTGACTGATTTTGCAATTTTGGACAAGCCACAGAGATATTTCAGGACTCTTAAGATGAAAGGTTGTTCTGTCATGGACTAAAGTGGTGGAATTAGGAATAGAATGGAAAGGACTGAGTTGATAGACTACAAAAGGAAGGTGAGATTTAGGCAACTGCAATTGGAAGAGGAAGAGGAGGGAACCTGTGGTGACTCAAAGTTGAACCTGTGAGAAGTGGGAAAGTTGGTTCCCTGCCTCTTAACTGATGTTAGGATATATAGATATGTGGAACATATGCCCTAGGGAGATTAGGGCAGTCAGTTGCTCAAAGGCTGGGGATATCTTAGCTCTTTTCTCACTCCCATCTCTTCCATGGGCTTCTACTGCCCTAGCCCCTCACTATCCCTTAACATGCTTTGATTCTTTCTTCCCTTTATGCCTTGTGTTCTTCTTTCCTTAAGAAGTAGCCAAGGATGACCATATATACTCCTGTTCTTGGCCAGCACCTTGCCTTTTGAGATTTTCTGATCCTCCCCAGTTGTTGTACTCTCATAGCTCCTTTCACCTCCTTAGACTGAATTCTAGTTTCAGGCTTCTCCCCACCCCACCTTCTGCTCACTCTTTTCCACTGAAAGAAAGACTGTATCTTAGCAAGATTATGAAAGAGAGACTACTTCTTCCTTATGACACCTTCTTTCTGTAATCCTTTGGGTTTCCCTCATCACCAAAACTTCTTTTCTTTGAGACAGGGTCTCACTCTGTCACCTAAGCTGGAGTGCAGTGCTGTGATGTGGCTCACTGGAGCCTCGATCTCTCAGACTTAAGCGATCCTCCCACCTCAGCCTCCCGAGTAGGTGGGACCACAGGTGTGCACCATAATTTTTGTAATTTTTTTGTGGAGATGGAGTCTTGCTATATTGTCCAGATTAGTCTTGAACTCCTGGCCTCAAGCAGTCCTCCCTGCCTTGGCCTCCCAAAGTGCTGGGATTACAGGCATGAGCCATGGCACCCAGCCAATTTACTTTATTTCTGGTGCTTCTTGCACTGGGCCAGGCAGATGGTGGGTATTGATTAAATACAGTGTACACATGAGCTTGAAGAGTACTCAAGGCTGCAGGTTAAAAAGAGTTTTCTTTGTCAAGAAAGGGAAACATTTTGCCTATTTGAAGTAGGAGAGAAGAAGCCAATGGGGAGAGTGAGGACCTTTTAGTATTCTAGAAGGTTTGGATTTCATTACAGAAGCAGGGTTAGTTTTAGAGAATAGGAACATTTTCCTCTGAGACTGTAGGGAAGAAGGAGAGCCCAGTAGATGGAAAGTTAGCTGATTTTTACAATGGCTAATTCTTTTTTCCTGAGGAAGATGTGACAGCATGAACTATGAGGCTGATACGGAGATGTCAAGAGAAGTGTGGGTATGGAACTCACATGTATATTTATGATTCTGTGTAGGCTTATAGTAGAAAACTAGGAAGTAAGAATTCAGCAGTAGACAAGACATGTAAGAATAACTGGAGGGTGCAGCTCTCATTTTTGGGCCTTTTTCCAGTGGCCCCATGGGTTGGTGATTGGTAACCCCATGGGTTGGTAGAAGGGTAGGGGTCTTAGTGCTTGAAAGGCCACACCGAAGTAGTAGGCCATAGAGTGCAGAATGGCATGGGAGCCGTCATGATTAGGAGGGAGTGACTCTGATAAAGTGAATAGGACTTACAAGTCCCAGTGAATTTTCAGATACTTAGAGCCCAGTCAGAAACTCACTTGTGGTGCCTATGTGTGGGAAGTGCTTGTATAGTTGTTGATAGACACTTATATTAATGTGAGGTAATGGAGAACCAGTGGCTAGAATCTTTAGTTTTGGAATTAGACGTACATGGAAGAAAATCTAGACACGTTGCTTCTTAGCTCTGAATAGGGCAAACGTTTTTGAGTTGTGGTTTCTTTATAAAATGGCGTTAATACTTATATTGCTGGGTTGATGTGAGGATTAAATGATGAGAATGAATGGGATGATATACTGGGCATATAAGCACTCAATAAATGTTGGTGATAATGAAAGCAATTAATTAATGAAACACTATGATAATTAAAGCAATTGTATGAGGACAAAGATATTGTTCATCTTCTCCTGCTTTGTCTCTGGATTTCCCTGAATTGCTGTCTTTCAACTATGTTGAACAAGAAATAGTAAAAGGGCTTATTTTAAAGTTTTTTGGTGATGGCTGGAAATTCTCATAGTAATCTTGGTAGGAGTACCTCATGGTTCCAGTTTAAGGCCTTGATAATCTCATTGAATCATTTACTGGTGGCCCTACATCTCAGAATTAGACTACTTAGGTTGGATGTCTGAGTTGTCTGTTTTGTTTTGTTTTGTTGAGACAGTCTTACTCTATTGCCCAGGCTGGAGTGCAGTGGTGCAATCATGGCTCACATGGTCTTGAGCTCCTGGGCTCAAGTGATCCTCCCATTTTGGCCTCCCAGGTAGCCGGGACCACAGGCCGTGCCACTGTGCCTGGCTAATATTTAAATTTCATTTGTAAAGATAGGACCTTGCTATATTGCCCAGGCTGGTCCCAAATTCCTGGCCTCAAATCATTCTTCTTCCTTGGCCTCCCAAAGTGCTGGGATTACAGCGTGAACCATTGTGCCTGGCCTAGAGGTTGTGTTATTCCTCGAACCAAAGGGAAAGAGAACTTTTATTGAAAACATTCTATATGTCAAGCACTTTGCATAGAGTACCTCACTTGTGTTTTCTTTTTAGTCAAAATAATATATTTTCATAGATAAAGTAAAATAGTACAAAAAAGTTTCTCGTAAAATCCACCAATCCCGTGCACATCTCATTCCATTTGTTTTTATTGAGATAATTGTAAATTCATAGACAGTTGTGAGTAATACAGAGAATAGTTGTTTTATAAACTGATTCTGGAGGCTGGCCCTTGCTAGATCAAAGTGTTGGCAGATTTCATGTCTGGTGATGGCCTGCTTCCTTGTTCATAGACAGCCATCTTCTCACCATGTCTTTGCGTGGTGGAAGTAGTAAAGGAGCTCTCCAAGGTCTCTTTTATAAGGGCATCCATTCTATAACTTCTTATCACCTACCAAAGGCGCCACGTCCTAATATCATCACCTTAGGGGTTAGGATTTCAACAAATGTATTTTAGGAGACACAAACATCGGGCCATAGCAATTCTGTGCAGTTCTATCACATGTGTGGGTTCTGTAGGTTCATGTATCCACCACCATAGTGAAAACACTCTCCGTTAGCACAAGGATCTCGTATAATCACAGTTACTCACTTCCAGTAGCTCCCTTGCCTAATTACTGAAAAAAATTTTGTCATTTCAAACATGTTACCTAAATGGAATAATATAATATGTAACCTTTTGAGTTTTTTTTTTTTAAATACAACATAAAACTGTCATGATTTATCCAAGTTGTTGTGCATATCAGTAGTTTCTTTGTTTTAATTGCTGAGTAGTGTTTCATATAACGGATATACCAGAGCTTGAATTAACATTTACCATTGAAGGACCTCTAAGCTGTTTCCAGGTTTCGGTTATTGCAAATAAAACTGCTGTGAACATTTGTGTACAAGTTTTTGTGTGAACATAAGTTTTCATTTCTCTGAGATAAATGCCTAAGTGTGTAATTGCCAGATCCTATGGTAATTTTATATTTAATTTTCTAAGAAACTGATGGACTTTTCCAAAGCAGCTGTATCTGTATAATTTTTTTTTTTTTTTTGACACGGAGTCTCGCACTGTCGCACAGGCGCGATATCCGCTCACTGCAATCTCCTCCTTCCGGGTTCAAGCAGTTCTCCTGCCTCAGCCTCCCTAGTAGCTGGGACTACAGGTGTGTGCTGCCATGCCCAGCTAATTTTTTTTTGTATTTTTAGTAGAGACGGAGTTTCACTACTTTGGCCCGGAAGGTCTTGATCTTCTGACCTCGTGATCCGCCCACCTCGGCCTCCCAAAGAGCTGGGATTACAGGCGTGAGCTGTATCTGTATAATTTTACAGTCCTATTGGCAATGTTATGAGTCAGTTTTATAGATAATAAAGTTTACCTTTTTAAAGTGTAAAATCCAGTGGTGTTTAGTATATTTACAGAGTTGTATAAGTGTTGCTAATTGTAGAATATTTTCATGACCCCAAAAAGAAACCCCATAGCTATTACTTAGTCACTCCCCATTCTCTCTTCCCTCATCCATTGATAACCACTAAGCTACTTTCTGTGTGTATGGATTTGCCTGTTCTGGACATTTCATATCAAGGGAATCATGGACTGTGTGGTCGTTTTGTTACTGGCTTCTTTCATTAAGCATAATGTTTTACAGGTTTATACATGTTGCATGTGTCAGTATTTCATTCCTCTTTATTTTGAATAAAGTTTTCATTGTATGGATATACTGCATTTTAAAAATTCATTTGTCAGTTGATAGACATTTGGATTATTTCCACTATTGGACTTTTAAGAATAATGCTGCTTTGAACATTTTTTTTTTTTTTAATTGAGATGAGTTCTCACTATATTGCCTAGGCTGGTCTCAAACTCAGGGGCTCCAGAGATCCTCCCACCTTAGCCTCTCAAGGTGCTGGGATTACAGGTGTGAGCCACTGTGCCTGGACTGCATTGAACATTTGTGTATGTATTATTATTACTATTATTATTATTATTATTATTTTTTTTTTGAGACGGAGTTTCACTCTTGTTACCCAGGCTGGAGTGCAATGGCGCGATCTCGGCTCACCGCAACCTCCGCCTCCTGGGTTCAGGCAATTTTCCTGCCTCAGCCTCCCGAGTAGCTGGGATTACAGGCACGCGCCACCATGCCCAGCTAATTTTTTTGTAATTTTAGTAGAGACGGGGTTTCACCATGTTGACCAGGATGGTCTTGATCTCTTGACCTCGTGATCCACCCGCCTCAGCCTCCCAACGTGCTGGAATTACAGGCGTGAGCCACCATGCCCGGCCCTACTATTTTTTTGAGACGGAGTCTTGCTCTGTCACCAGGCTGGAGTGCAATGGCATGATCTCGGCTCACTGCAACCTCCGCCTCCCAAGTTCAAGCCATTCTCCTGCCTCAACTTCCTGAGTAGCTGGGACTATAGGCACGCGCCACCACACTCAGGTAATTTTTGTATTTTAGTAGAGAAAGGGTTTCACTATGTTGGCCAGGATGGTTTCAATCTCTTGACCTAATGAGCTGCCCACCTCGGCCTCCCAAAGTGCTGAAATAACAGGCACAAGCCACCGAGCCTGGCCTTATGTATGCATCTTTATGTAGACCTAAGTTTTTCTTTCTCTAGCAGTGAAATTTTTGGGTCACATAACAACTATATGTTCACATTTTGGATAACTGCTAAACTTTTTCAAAGTGGTTGCACCTTTTACAGTCTCACCAGCAAAGAATGAATATTCTAATCTCATGATATGCTTGCTAACACTTGCCATTGCCTGTCTTTCGATTTTAGTCATCCTGATGGTTATGAAGTGTTACCTCACTGTGGTTTGGTTTGCAGTTCTCTAATGAGATTGAGCATCTTTTCATGTACTTATTGGGCATTTCTGTATCTTCTTGAAGAAATGCTTATTCAGCTTATTTGGCCGCGTTTTAGTTGGGTTATTTGCTGTTTTATTGTTGAATCATGAGTCTTTTAAAATTCTGTATACTGTTCCCCTGTAAGATGTATGATCCGCAGATATTTTCTCCCATCCTTTGGGTTTTCATTTTCTTATTGAAGTAAAATGTTTTAAAAAATTTTGATGAAGTCCAATTTGTTTTTTTTTGTTGTTGCTTGTGCTTATTGGTGTCATATCTAAGAAATCATTGCATAAACCAAGGTCACAAAGATTTATTCCTATGTTTTCTTCCAAGAATTACAGTTTTAGCTCTTACATTTAGGTCTGTGATTCATTCAGAGTTAATTTTTCTACACACTGTGAGGTGGGGTACAGCTTCATTTGTTTGCATGTGGATATCCAGTTGCCTCAACACTATTTGTTGAAAAAGTTGTTCTTTCTCCTTGAATTGTCTTGGCACTTTTTTGTTTTAATAGAAAATCAGTTGACCAAAAAAGTAAAGGTTTGTTTTGGCCTGTGAATCTTATTCCACTGGTCTTTGTATCTGCCTTTATTCTTGTACCATTACTGTCTTAATTACTGTAACTTGGCAGTGTTGAAATTAGAAGTGTGAGTTTCTGACTTGTTTTCTGCTTTGTGATTGTTTTAACTGCTTTGGGTTCGTTGCATTTCCATATGAATAATAGCAGCTTGTCAAGTTTTGCAAAAAGCCATCTGGGATTTTGATTGGGTTGAATATGTAGAAAAATTGGAGAGTATTATCATTTTAACAATATTACTTCCCATGAACATAGGTTGTCTTTCCTTTTATTTAGACCTATAATTTCTATCTGTGCTTCATAGTTTTCAGTGAAAAAATCCTACACTTCTTTGGTTAAATTTATTTCTAAGAGTTTATTCTTTTTCATGCTATTTTGAATGCAGTTCTACTGGCACATGCTACTGTGCCTGGCTAATTTAAAAAAAAAAAATTGGGCCGGGCGCGGTGGCTCAAGCCT
>NW_016108097.1:238616-255378 GCF_001604975.1 Cebus imitator | reverse complement strand
AAAAAAAAAAAAAAAAAAAAAAAAAAAAAAAAAAAATTTTGCAGAGATGGGGTCTCACTCTGATGCTCAGCCTGGTTTCAAATTCCTGGGCTCAAGGGATGCTTCTGTTTTGGCCTCCCAAAGCTCTGGGATTATAGGTATGAGCCAGCTGCACCCAGCTCAGTTGATTTTTTTTTAATACTGAGATTGTATCCTGGAATTCTGCTGAACTCATATATTGGTTCTAATAATTGTTTGGGGTTTCTGGGGTGTGGATTCCTTAGGATTTCCTATGTATAAGATCATGCAGCTGGGTGTGGTGGCTCACACCTGTAATCCCAGCACTTCTGGAGGCCGAGGCGGGTGGATCACTTGAGCCTAGGAGTTTGAGACCAGCCTGGGCAATATGGTGAAATTGCTTCTCTACAAAAAGTACAAAAATTAGCAGGATGTGGTGGCTCATGCCTGTGGTCCCAGCTACTCGAGAGGCTGAAACGAGGATTGGTTGAGCCAAAGAGGTAGAAGCTGCAGTGAGCCATGATCGCGCCACTGTAGGCCATCTTGGCAATGGAGTAAGACCCTGGTCTCTCTCTCTTTTTTTTTTAAATTTCCCTGAGACAGAGTCTTGTTCCGTCACTCAGGCTGGAGTGCAGTGGCGCAATCTCAGCTCACTGCAACCTCCGCTTCCTGGGTTCAGGCAATTCTTCTGCCTCAGAGTCCTGAGTAGCTGGGATTAGAGGCGTGTGCCACCATGCCAGGCTAATTTTTGTATTTTTAGTAGAGACAGGGTTCACCATATTGGCCAGGCTGGTCTTGAACTCCTGACCTCATGATCTGTCCTCCCAAAGTGCTGGGATTATAGGCGTGAGCCACTGCGCCAGGCCGACCATGTCTCTTAAAAAAATTAAAAAAGAAAACAAACAAAAGATATGCTGTGTGTCAGTAGAGATAATTTTAATTTTTCTAATTTAGACATCTTTTATTTCTTCTCATTGCTATGACCAGAACCTCCAGTCAGTTATTGAATGTAAGTGGCAAGAGTTGACATTTTTTCTTTTTCCTTCTTTCAGGGATAAATTCAGTGTTTCACTATTCTGTATGATGTTAGCTGTGGGTTCATTCTTTTTAGATACATTTTTATCAGGTTGAGGAAGTAACTTTCTATTGCCAGTATGTTGAGTTTTTACCATGGAATAGTTGTTGGCCTTTGTCAGTTGCTTTTCCTATATCTAATTGAGACGATCCTGTGCTTTTTATCCTTTGTTTTGTTAATATATGACATTGATTGAATTTTGAATATTACCTCAACTTTGTATTCCTGGGAAAAATCTCTATTGGTTATTGTGTATAATTCTTTGTATATGTTGCTAGATTCAGTTTCCTAGTATTTGGTTGAGGATTTTGCTTCTATATTCATAAACAATTTTGCTCTGTGCTTCCTTGTGATGGTTTGGTTTTATCAGGGTAATACTGGTTTCATGGTGTGAATTAGGAAACATTACGTCTTCTGTATTTTGGAAGACTTTGTGAAAGACAGATACTGCTTCTTAAAATGTTTGGTATAAATCACTATTGTAGCCATCTGAGCCTCAGCTTTTCTTTTAGGAAGTTTTAAAGTTACTGACTCAATCTGTGTTTGTTATAGCTCTCTGATCAGTTTTTTATTTCTGAGTCAGTTTTGCTAGTTTGTCTTTCTAGGAATCTGTTCATTTTGTTTTATTTAATTTGTTGGTATATAGTTCATATTATTTCTTTATTATGTTCTCTGTAATCTTTTAGGTTTTTGCAGAATTGGTAGTGCTTCCTCTCTTTTATTCCTGAGTTTTGTGATTTGTGTCTTCTTTTTTTACCCCACCCCCCCCACCCCCACTTAGCCTAGCTTGTCAATTTTGTTGATCTTTTCAAGGAACTAACGTTTAGGATTTTTAAAAATATTCTTTCTTGTTTTCTGTTCTCTATTTCATTTATTTCTGCGAGATGGAAGTTTAAGTTATTGACTTAAGATCTTTTTTCTATTTAAATGTAGTCATTTACAGCTACAGATTTCCCAGTGAGTGCTGCTTTAGCTGCATCTATAAGTTTTGGTGTATTTTGTTTTCATTCCTTTTAAAGTTATCTTCTGATTTTTTCATCACTTTTTGATCTATTGGCTGTTTAGGATTGTGTTTAATTTTTGCATGTTTGTGAATGTTCATTTTATTTTTATTGCAAAGTTTAAATTTCTTTCTATTATTGTCTAAGAACAGTATTACCAAAGCTTGTTTTATGGCCTGACATATGGTCTGTCATGGAGAATGTTTTGTGCTTACATGAGAAGAATGTGTATTCTGCTGTTCCTTAGTGTTAGAGGGTATCTTCATGGTTTCTGTTGAGAATGCAGGTGTTAACTTAAGAGGATCGTTTGTATATGATGAGTCATTTTCTTTTGCTACTTTCATAGCTTTTTCTTTGTTTTTCACCAGTTAACTTGGTATGTTTAGGGTGAATCTCTTCAGATCTTATGCCATTTGGAGTTTTTAAGCTTCTTGGTTGTATAACATTTCATTAAATCGAGGAAGCATTTTGGGCTTTGTTTCTTCAAATATTCTTTCTACTTCTGCCTCTCCTTCCTTCTGAGACTCTTATTATGTGTATATTTGTGTGTCTGATGGGGTCCCACTGTTCTGTGAGTCACTGTTCATTTTTCTTTATGCTCCTTTTTTCCTGTTCCTCAGCTTGGATAATCTAATTTGTCAGATTTAAAGTTTCTGGATTCCTCCTTCTGCCAGGCCAGATCTGCTGTCGAGCTCCTCTAGTGAATTCTTCATTTTAGTTATTGTACTTTTCAGCTTCTGAATTTCTATTTGGTTCTGTCTTTTTATAATTTCTGTGTCTTTATTGATATTCTCTATTTGGTGAGGCATTTTTATAATTTCACTTTTTGGATATAATTTCCTTTATTTCTTTGAATATGCTTATAATAAGTGATTTAAAATCTTTAGTGAGTCCAACTTCTGGCTCCTCATACAGACATTTTCTTTTGTCCTTAAATTTTTCCTTGTCATGTTTTCCTGTTTCTTCATATGTCTTATAATTTTTGCTTGAAAACTGGATATTTTAAATAATATGATGTGACAACCCTGGATATTAAATTCTCCCATCCCCTCCCCAGGGTTTTTGTTTGTTGTTTGTGCTGTAATTTTGTTTGTTAAATGATTTTCCTGGATGAATTTTGTAAAGTCCATATTGCCTGTTGTGTGTAGCTAATGAAGATGTTATGTGGTTCGTTTAGTTGTCTGTGGATTATTGGATAGAGATTACGTTAAATGCTTTGGGCCAAGAAGTCTGTCATCTTTTACTGAGGGACTCTGTTCAGGCATATACTCTGGCAATTTGTAACTGCATTTTAACCTTCACTTCCTCCTTGTGCAGAGCCTTGAGGTGATTCAGAGTTCAGAGAATTTGGCCTTCTAGTTTTTTCCTAGGCATATGCATAGTGATGCGGGATTTTTTTGCTCCTTAGTTCAGCTAAAATCTGGCTTCTTGTCTGACAACCGGGAAAAATTAGGCACACGGACACTTTGCCAGGTGAGGAGAGCAGTATTTATTAAAAGAAAGCTCTCAGTGGAAGAAAGCAGGTCCTGCCAACAGGCTCCCACCTCACAGATTGATTACCAGGCCACCCCACATAAGCTGAAGAGGCCAGGCCCCTCCCCACCACATCCCCCTCCTGAAGGTGAGAATTCCTGGTGGCTCCACCCCATTCTCCTGGTACACAGGCGGGGCCCTTAGTCTGAGCCATTCCACATTGATTTATTTCCCTTACTGCACATTTCCCTTATTGCACGTGTGTTAAGGGATGGAATTTTTCACCATGGGCATGTGTAGGCAAGCCCTCATGCACAATGACTTGGGTGGCATTTGGCTGTCTCCTGTCATAATTGATATCATTGTGTTTTCCTAGTGAATTGATCTTCTTGTCATTATGCATTCTCTCTCTTCACAGTAATTACCTTTGCTCTGAAGTCTACTTTATTAGATGTTAATACAGTCACTGCTGTTTTTTTGATCAATGTTTGCCTGCTATAATTTTTTCCAATCTTATGCTTTCAAGCCTCCCTATAACGTTGAATTTGAAGTTAGCTTCTTCCAAATAGTATATGATTGGTTTATGATTGTTTATTTACACTGCCAATCTCTGTATTTGATGGCTGTATTTAGATTATTTGTATTTAAGATCTTTTTTTTTTGGAGACAAGGTACGGCTCTGTTGCCTAGGCTAGAGTCTAGTGGCGTGATCTCAGCTCACTGCAACTTCTGCCTCCTCGGCTCAAACCATCCTCCCACTTCAGCCTCCTGAGTAGCTGGGACCATAGGTGTGCACCACCACACCCAGATAATTTTTGTACTTTTGGTAGAGATGAGGTTTTACCATGTTGCTGAGGCTGGTCTGGAACTGGTGAACTCGAGCAATCCACCCAGCTTGGCCTCTCAAAGTGCAGGGATATCAGGCATGAGCCACTGCATCTGGCCTATTTAAGATAATTATTGGTATTGTTAGTGCTCAGGTCTCCCATCTTATTTTTACCCCTCTGAGCTATTTCCTGATTTTTTTTTTGTTTTTTTTTTTGTTTTTTTTTTTTTTTTTTTTTTTTTTTTTTTTTTTTTTTTTTTTTTTTTTTTTTTTTTTTTGCCTTCCTAGGGTTAATTAAGTTTAGGACCATCTTTATTCCTTTTTTGTTTTTGAGACAGGATCTCTCTCTATTGCCCATGCTGGAGTTCAGTGGCACAGTCACAGCTCATTGCAGCCTTGATCTCCCAGGCTGAAGCAGTCCTCCCACCCCAGCCTCCTGAGTAGTTGGGACCAGAGGCACATGCCACCACACCTGGCTAATTTTTGTCATTTTTGTAGAAATAGGGCTTTGCCATGTTGCCCAGCCTGGTGTCGAATTCCTGGGCTCAAGCAATTTGCCAGCCTTGGCTTCCCAACATTCTGGGATAATAGGTGTGAGCCACTATGCCTGACCTATTCACTTTTTTTGAGATGGAGTCTCACTCTGTCGCCCAGACTGGAGTACAGTGGCGTGATCTCAGCTCACTGCAACCTCCGCCTTCCAGGTTCAAGCAGTTATCGTCTCTTAGCCTGCCCGCTAGCTGGGATCACAGGCAACACCATGCCTGGGTAAGTTTTGCATTTTTCGTAGAGATGAGGTTTCACCACGTGGGCCAGGCGGCTCTGAAACTCCTGACCTCAGGTGATCTGCCCATCTCGGCCTCTGAAAGTGCTGGGATTATAGGCATGAGCTACCACGCCCGCCCTGTTTTAGTTTTCTTAATGGCTTCTTTAGATATTATAATATACATGTGTAACTCACCACAGTCTACATATGCAACATTCTGCCACTTCAGATGAATTGTAGAAACTTCACTTTTCACTTAGGTACCTATAAAAAGAAAAAACAAACTGTTTTCCGCTCTTCTCTCATACTTAACACAGTACATTTCTATGCCCAGATGTGTGGGGTGTTTTATCCTGACACCAAGCATCCAGCAGACACCAACTGGGTATCCTATAATTTAATCCAGTTTTGATCCTGTCTACCTGGAGATGATGTGAGATCACACAAGTTGAGGGCTTAGTCCCACAAGACTGGCTCCACTGCAGAGGCCAATCACAAGCAGTAGGTTGTCACCCATATTTCTGACCAACTGGATATAAATTAGGATTCCTAAACCTTCCTCTTTTAAGTTCAATTAATTTGCTATGTTGGCTCACATAAGTGAGAGAAATACTTACATTTACTGATTTAGGTATTCAGTAGAAGTAGATGAAGAGCCAGATGAAGAGATGGATAGAGCAAGACATGGACAGGGTAGGGGCGAATGGCGTGCTTGAAGCTTCCATGCCTTCTTCAGGCAAACCACCCTTCCAGTACGTCTGTATGCCTAGCAACCGAGAAGCTCATTGAATGTTGTTAAAGAATGTTGGTTTTTTTTTTTTAATTGTTCATTTGTTTGTTTTTTTGAGATATAGTCTCACTCCGCCACCCAGGCTGGAGTGTAGTAGCATGACCTTGACTGAGTGCAGCTTCGACCTCCCAGGCTCAAGTTATCCTGCTACCTCAGCCTCCTGAGCAGCTGGGACCACAGGTGCATGCCACTATATCTGGCTAATTTTTGTATTTTTTGTAGAGGTGGGGTCTTGCTGTGTTGCACAGGCTGGTCTCAAACTCAGGCTCAAGAGATCCTCCTGCCTTGGCCTCCCTAAGTGTTGTGATTATAGTGGTAAGCCATGGTGTTGGCTGTTAAAGTATTTTTATAAAGCTTGATCTCCGGCTTCCCCTTTCCCAGAGTAAACTGAGTAGAGCTGAAAATATCAACCCATTAATCCTCTAATCACTTCGTCTTTTTGCTGAGTGGCCCCATTCTGAGGCCACCCTAAGTAACCTCAGTAGGGTAAACTCAGGAGTTATCACAGGGGCTCTTTATAAATAACAAAAGATATTCCTATCACTTAGGAAATTCCAAGAGTTGTAGGAGTTCTATGACAGAAACCTGGGATAATGACCAGATATATTTCATGTTATAGCATAATATCTTTACCTTCCCTATTTAAAAATATTGTATTATCAAATCATTTTACAATTTTTGCTTCAATCATTGATTATGATTTATTCAGTTGATACGGAACATTTTAGTTGCACAAGAGTAAATAATTGCTACGTATTTTCCTTTACATTGTTCTTCATCTCCCTGTACTTTAAAATTTTAAATTCTATGCCCATTACTACTCAGATAATATGCCTTCTTTCCTTCTCTTGTTGAGATATATTCTCCAGTATCTTCCTATTAAAGGAATCATGATAAGTAAAATTGTAATGTTCTTGCATGTTTTAAAAAGAACTTTATTTTTTTCCCTGATTAATAGTTTGCCTGGGAATAGAACTCTAAATTGGAAATCAGTTTTCCTCAGAATATTTAAGGCATGGCTCTGCTATCTTCTAACATCGATTTTGTTTCAAATGACTCAATCAAAATATAAGTGGGGATGGGATTGGAGCTGGGGATATTCAAGGCCCACAGATGTACTTGGGAAAATTAAGTTAAAACTTCAATACTCCTATTACATAAAAAACCCTGTTGTATTATATGGGTAATGATCAGACAATGTCATGGGGTAAGGTGGAAGGAGAAAAAAGTATGGGTATGTGGAAGAAACAGGATGTAGAGAAAGATAGGGAAGAAAGCCTATCAAGTTAGTAGTCAGTTTGTTTTCAGATATCTTCATTTACACTGAAATTTATAGATAAGTATCATTGCCTTTCTGCATGATTTCATTTGAAATGCTCATTTGCTTCTGACTACTGCCTATACTTTTTGGAAACTAGCAGCTCTACATTATAGGTGTTTAATGTTTTCATGTAACCAGCAGAGGGAGGATACACAGATGTTCTTTTGGAACAGGGACTCAAGCCAGAGAAATAGAATTCAGTATGTGCCAGTTAAAATAGTTTTAATGATTGTTCTCTTTACTATTTATATTGTGGAGCTGCTAGAAAATAATACAATAGAAGATATCCCCCATAAGCTTATAGTCAGATAATATAAGCATTTTGATCTGTTTCCTGCCCATGTTTTTATACAAATGTATAATTAATTTACATTTGTATAATAAATTTAATGTCATTAGTTTTACATGGATGTGTTATTTGAAAACTAGGTAAGAATAATATTTTCCATTCTGATAAAAGCAGAGTATGTATTCTTATGTGTAAATAAGATTTCCATTGGCTTCTCATATGTTTGTAAGTTTTAGTTTCCATTCTTACAATGAGTAGAACCTCTGTATAAAGAAAATGTTTCGTTATTTTAGATAAACAAAAGGAGCAGAATACAACATTGTCTATTTTACGGTTATAACTGGAAAATATATCTAATCAGAAGACTCAAATAGGGTAGGAAAACATTAAAATAGTTATGTCAGTTTGGTAGCTTGATGGCCGGTACCTAATTTTGTATTCAGTAAATATTTTTGGAATAGATGAATAGTGAGACCATGACTACTTTTTTCTGTTTTTTTTTTTTATTCTCTCTCTGTGTGTGTGTGTGTGTGTGTGTGTGCGTGTGTGTTTGTTTATTTTTTTGAGACTGGATCTTATTTCTGTTGCCCTAGCTGGAGTGCAGTGGCACGATCATGGCATTTTTGTATTTTTTTTTTTGGACAGTTGGAGTTTTGCCACGTTGCCCAGGCTAGTCTTAAACTCTGGGGTTCAAGTGATCTGTCTGCTTTGGCCTCCCAAAGTGCTGGGATTACAGGCCTGAGCCACTGTGCCTGGCCTGTTATAATGTTAAGAGAGTAAATAAAGAAGGTGTAATTTCTGTGAAGATTTAGACACACATGAATAATTTCTTTGAAAGTTACCTGTCCAGGGCCAGTCACAGTGGCTCAAACCTATAATCCTAGCACTTTGGCAGGCCAAGGCGGGCTGATCACGAGGTGAGGAGATTGAGACCATTCTGGCCAACATGGTGAAACCCTGTCTCTACTAAAAATACAAAAATTAGCTGGTCGTGGTGGTGCATGCCTGTGATCCCAGCTACTTGGGAGGCTGAGGCAGGAGAATAGCTTGAACCTGGGAGGCAGTTGCAGTGAGCCGAGGTCACGCCACTGCCCTCCAGCCTGGTGACGGAGCAAGACTCCATCTCAGGAAAAAAAAAAAAAAGTTACCTTTCCAGTTTGTATAGCTCTAGATTATATTCTATACTTGTTAAATGCTATGACCAAAGAAAAGCAGTATATAATATCGTCTGTCCACATGCTGGTTTATGGAAAAAAGTGAAACCTATTTTGTACCTGAGTTTTGTATGTAGTTTTACCAAAATCTTGAAAATATTTCTCTCTGTACGTTACCCTATAAGACCTTTCTTATTTCAAATGAGTTTATTGAATTTCATGTTTAGTTCTTTGTCATTTACCCATTGATAAAATACAGGTAACAAATATAGTTGTATATCCATAATGTAGAGAAATAAAGTAACTAAGGGAAAACAAAATAGAAAACTAAAGAAAATAACCAAAGGAAAGACAATTTTGATGGAAAGGCTGGTAAAGAATTTGCAATGGACTGGGCAAGTTGGCTTACACCTGTAATCTCAGCACTTTGGGAGACTGAGGCAGGAGTTCGAGACCAGCCTGGACAACATGGTGAAACCCCATCTCTACTAAAAATACAAAAATCAGCTGGGTGCAGTGGCACGCACCTGTAATCCTAGCTACTCAGGAGGCTGAGGCAGGAGACTCACTTGAAGCTGGGAGGCAGAGGTTACAGTGAGCCAAGATCGTGCCACTGTACTTCAGCCTGGCAACAGAGCAAGACTCTGTCTAAAAAAAAAATAATAATAATAATTTGCAATGGTTGGAAAAATGAATAAGATATTCAGGTGGGTAACTCTCTAAGGCTGTTGGGGAAGGGAATGAGCAAGCTAGATGGTTTAAAGGTGAGGGAGAGATTTTTATGATGGTTAGTGTTAGAGACTTGAGCATTATTGAATGGTGGACTGAATGATGGAACTGGTTAAAGTGGAGGGGATTGGAATCCTGATTGCTGTGTCTCATCATGAGGACCCTGTTTTTCTGTTGAGGATTTCCTTTTTATAGTCTCAAACCACTGGAATATAAGACATTATGAATGTCTTCCTCTGCTTTTATCTTTTTTAACTTAACAAAGTTTGTGATTTTTTTTTTTTTAGACGGAATCTCACTCTGTTGCCCAGGCTGGAGTGCAGTGTCATGATCTCGGCTCACTGCAACCTCCACCTCCCGGGTTCAAACAATTCTCCTGCCTCAGCCTTCCGAGTAGCTGGGACTACAGGCACACACTGCCATGCCCAGCTAATTTTTTTTGTATATGAGAAGAGACAGGGTTTCACCATGTTGCCCAGGTTGGTTGTGAACTGAGCTCAGGCAGTGAACCCGCCTCAGCCTCCCAAAGTGCTGGGATTACAGGTGTGCACCACCACGCCCGGCCAAGTTTGTGATATTTTTACTGTTTTGCCCAACATTATATACTCCAATAAAAAATTTCAGGTGTGCATAGAGAAACTTGTGGTTTTGAATTAGATCCTGAGGATTTAAATTTTGTGTTTGATTTGCCTATTACAGATTGAATTCTAATCCAACATGCTTAGCAGTGGTCTCAAACATTTATGGAATAAGAATCAGCAGAGATGGTTGTTAAAATGCAGATTCCTGAGCCTTTCCTCTCTCAAAAGTCTAACTTGTGATTTGGGTACCTATGTAACTGTTAAAGCATCTCTGCTCTGATGTGCATGTTCCTTGGATTGCATTTTGTGTGTGTGTGATAAAATAAATGTATATATTTACCTCAATATATTTACACAATATGTTTACCAAAATATATTTACCACTGTGTGTGTGTGTATATATACACACTGTGAAATTTACTGTTCTAACCATTTTTAGGTGTGTAGTCCTATGTATTAAATACATTCGCATTTGCTGTAGATTGAATGTTTCTGTCTCTCCAATATTCACATGTTGAAACCTGCTTCCCAAAGTGATGATATTTAGAGGTGGGGCCTTTGGCAGGAGATTAAGTCATGAGGGTACCTTCATGAATGAGATTAGTGCCCTTAAAAAAAAAAAAAAAAAAAAAAAAAAAAAAAAAAAAAAAACAAATTCCCAGAGACTCTCTTCTTCCTTCTGTCACATGGGGATATAGTGAGAAGAACCAGGAAGCCATCTATGAACTGGGAAGCAGGCTCTCAACCAGACACTGAATCTGCTGGTGCCTTGATCTTGAACTTCACAGCCTCTAGACCTATGAGAAATAAATTTCTGTTGTTTCTTTGCCACTCTGTTTATGGTATTTTGTTATAGCTCCCAGAACAAACTAAGTGGTTTGTTCAACCACCATCTATCTTTAGAACCTTTTCATCATCAAAATGGAAATTCTGTACTCATTAAACTATGACTCCTCATTCTTCGCTCCCCAGCCCCTAGCAACCATTCTACTTTGTCTTTGTGAATTTGTTTCATAATATGGCTCAATTATAATTGACCACATATAAGTGGAATCATATAATGTTTGCCCTTTTGTGTCTGACTTATTTTACTGAGCATGATGTTTTCAAGGTTCAACTATGTTGTAAAATGTATCAGAAATTCATTCCTTTTTAAGGCTGAATAACATATCATTATATATGTTCCATATTTTGTTCATCCATTCATTCATTGTTGGACATTTGTGTTCTTTCCGCCTTATGGCTATTGAGAATATTGCTGCTATGAACATTGGTATGCAAGTATCTGTCTGAGTTTTGGGTATATACTTAGCAGTGGCATTGCTAGATCATGGTTAACATTTTAATTTAATTTCACTTAATTTTACTTTATTTTATTTTATTTTATTTTAGAGACAGAATCTTGTTCTTTTGCTCAGGCTTCAGAACTATGACGTGATTATAGCTTAGTGCATCCTCAAATTCCTGGGGATAAGCCATTCTCCCGCTTCAGCCTCCTGAGTAGCTGGGACTACAGATGCACATTCCCATGCGTGCTAATTTATTTTTTGTAGAGACTTGCTATGTTTCCTAGGCTGGTGTTGAACTCCCGAGCTCAAGTAATCCTCATGCCTTGGTCGCCTAAAAGTGTTGGAATTGCAGGTGTGACCCATTGTGCCCTACCCTGTGTTTAACTTTTGAAACTATCAACTGCAACATTTTACTTTTCCACTAGCAGTGTGCAAAATTTATAATTGCTACACATCCTTGGCAATGATGTTTTTTGTTTTTAAATAGCCATTCTGATGAGTGTGATGTGGCATATCATTGTAGTTTTTTGCTTTTTGTTTTTGTTTTGGATACAGGATCTCACTCCGCCATCCAGGCTGGAATGCAGTGGCATAATCAGTGATCCAGCTTTGACCTCCCAGACTCAAGTGATCCTCCCACCCCAGCCTCTCCAGTAGCTGGGACTATAGGCACATGCCACCACACCCAGCTTTTTTTTTTTTTTTGAGACAGGATCTTGCTTTGTCACCCAGGCTGGAGTGTAGTGGTGCAATCATGGCTCACTGCAGCCTTGACCTCCTGGGCTCAAGCAATCCTCCTACCACAGCCTCCCAAGTAGCTGGAACTATAGGCACATGCCACCATATCGGGTTAATTCTAAAAAAAAAAAAAAAAAAAAAAAAAAGTAGAGATGAGGTCTCATGGTGTTGCCTGTGGTGCTGACCAGTTTTAACAGTAATCACATTTGCGGGGTTGTGGTTTCACCTCCAAAGGCCACATATCTTACTAGCATCACATTGGGGGTTAGGATGTCAACATATGAATTTTAGGAGACAGCAGCATTCAGACTATAGCACTAGTTAAGGAAATTTTAATGCTGTATTTTAATTTTAATGTATTATTATTGCTTAAACTACAATGGTATTAATGTGGAGACATGTTTCTGTATGGGTGATCAAGTTATAATAGTTGACCTTAATTTAATTCCCAACACAAACCTAAAATTTTCCTTCAAATGCAAATTAAAAATATTATGAAATGAGGATATGTCTGTTGCAGACATTTGTTTTAAAAGAGGAAAAAAGGGCAAACAAGCCTAGAGAAAATATTGTCACCACTACATATACTCTCCTTGGCTTATATTCTTTTAAAAAATTCAGTAAAGTTCACTGGGCATGGTGGCTCACACCTGTAATCCCAGCACTTTGGGAGGCCGAGGCAGGTGGATCACCTGATGTCGGGAGTTCAAGACCAGCCTGACCAACATGGAGAAACCCCATCTCTACTAAAAATAAATAATTGACTGGGTGTTGTGGTGCATACCTGTAATCCCAGCTACTCACGAGGCTGATGCAGGAGAATTGCTTGAACCTGGGAGGCAGAGGTTGCAGTGAGCTGAGATGGTGCTGTTGTACTCCAGCCTGGGCAACAAGAGCAAAACTCCGTCTCAAAAAAAAAAAAAAAAAAAATTCAGTCAAGTTTTCTGGAATTGTAGTTTTTATTATCTGTCCAATTGCATTGATTTTCTTCTTCAGGAATTCCTATACCTTTTATGTTGGATCCTGAGAGACTTAATCAGATTATTTCTCTTGAATACTTTTTTTCTTTCTTCATTGGAGCTAGATGGTGGAACTTTTAAGTTTCCTTTTTTTTTTCTTAGACAAGTTTACATGAGGAATAAAATTTATATAAACTAGTTCTTAACAACCTATAAAGAGATGTAGACTCCCACACAGTAAAGTAGGAGACTTAAACACTCCACTGTCAATATTAGATCAATGAGATAGAAAATTAACAAGGATATCCAGGACTTGAACTCAGATCTGGACCAAGCGAACCTAATAGACATCTACAGAACTCTCCACCCCAAATCCACAAAATACACATTCTTCTCAGCATCACATTGCACTTACTCTAAAATTGACCATGTAATTGGAAGTAAATCACTCCTCGGCAAATGCAAAAGAACAGAAATCATAATAGTCTCTCAGACCACAGCACAATCAAATTAGAACTAAGGATTAAGAAACTCACTCAAAACCACACAACTACATGGAAACTGAACAACCTGCTCCTGAATGACTACTGGATAAATAATGAAATGAAGACAGAAATAAAGATGTTCTTCGAAACCAATGAGAATGAACACACAACGTACCAGAATCCCTGGGACACATTTAAAGCAGTGTCTAGAGGGAAATTTATGGCACTAAATGCTCACATGAGAAGCAAGGAAAGATCTAAAATCAACACCCTAATGTCACAATTAAAAGAACTAGAGGAGCAAGATCAAGCAAATTCAAAAGCTAGCAAAAATACAAGAAATAACTAAGATCAGAGCAGAACTGAAGGAGATAGAGACACACACACAAAAAAAAAAACCTTCAAAAAAATCAATGAATCCAGGAGCTGGTATTTTGAAATCAGCAAAACAGACCACTAGCCAGACTAATAAAAAAGAAAAGAGAGAAGAAATAGATGCAATAAAAAATGATAAAGGGGATATCACCACTGAATCCACAGAAATACAGACTACCGTCAGAGATTACTACAAACACTTCTGTGTACATAAACCAGTACATTTAGAAGAAATGGATAAATTTCTGGACACTTACATCCTTTCTTATGTCCTCCTAAGACTAAACCAGGAGGAAGGAGAATCCCTGTTTAGATCAATAACAGGGTCTGAAGTTGAGGCAGCAATTAATAGCCTACCAACCAAAAAAAAGTCCAGGACCAGACAGGTTCACAGCTGAATTCTACCAGAGATACAAAGAGGAGCTGGTACCATTTCTTCTGAAACTATTCCAAACAATACAAAAAGAAAGAATCCTCCCTAATTCATTTTATGAGACCAATATCATCCTGATACCAAAACCTGGCAGAGACAAAACTAAAAAGAAAATATCCATGGTCAATATCCATGATGAACATTGATGTGAAAATCTTCAATAAAATACTGGCAAACCAAATGAAACAGCACATCGGAAAGATTATCCCTTATAATCAAGTAGGCGTCACCCCTGGGATGCAAGGCTGGTTTAATATACACAAATCTATAAACGTAATCCATCATATACACAGAACCAAAGACAAAAACCACCTGCTTATCTGAATAGATGCAGAGAAGGCCTTTGACAAAATTCAGCAGCCTTTTATGCTAAAAACGCTCAATAAACTAGATATCGATGGAATGTATCTCAAAATAACAAAAGCTATTTATGACAAACCCACAGCCAATATAATATTGAATGGGCAAAAACTGGAAGCATACCCTTTGAAAACTGGGACAAGACAAGTGTGCCCTCTCTCACCACTCCTGTTCAACATAGTAGTAGAAGCTCTAGCCAGAGCAGTCAGGCAAGAAAAAGAAATAAAGGATATTCAATTAGGAAAAGAGGAAATCAAATTGTCTCTATTGGCAAATGACATGATTGTATATTTAGAAGACCCCATCATCTCAGCCCAAAATCTCCTTAAGATGGTAAGCAACTTCAGCAAAGTCTCAGGTTACAAAGTCAATGTGCAAAAATCACAAGCATTCCTATACACCAATAACAGAGCCAAATCACGAGTGAACTCCCATTCACAATTGCTACAAAGAGAATGAAATACCTAGGAATACAACTAACAAGGAATGTGAAGGACCTCTTCAAGGAGAACTACAAACCACTGCTCAACGAAATAAGAGAGGACACAAACAGATGGAAAAACATTCCATGCTCGTGATTAGGAAGAATCAATATCGTGAAAATGGCCATACTGCCCAAATTAATTTATAGATTCAATGCTATCCCACCAAGCTTCCATTAACCTTCTTCACAGAACTGGAAAAAAAACAACTTAAACTTCATATGGAACCAAAAACGAGCCCACATAGCCAAGACAATCCTAAGCAAAAAGAACAAAGCTGGAGGCATCATGCTACCTGACTTTGAACTATACTACAAGGCTACAGTAATCAAAACAGCATGATACTGGTACCAAAACAGAGGTATAGACTAAAGGAACAGAACAGAGGCCTTGGAAGTAACGCCGTACATCTACAACCATCTGATCTTTGACAAGTCCAACAAAAACAAGCAATGGGGAAAGGATTCCCTATTTAATAAATGGTGTTGGGAAAACTGGCTAGCTGTATGCAGACAGCTGAAACTGGACCCCTTCCTTACAACTTATACAAAAATTAACTCCAGATGGATTTAAAGATTTAAACATAAGACCTAACACCATAAATATCCTAGAAGAAAACCTGGGCAATACCATTCAGGACATCCACATAGGCAAGGACTTCATTACTACAACACTAAAAGCAATGGCAACAAAAGCCAAAATAGACAAATGGGATCTGATTAAACTTAAGAGCTTCTGCACAACAAAAGAAACTATCATTATAGTGGACCAGCAACCACGAAGGAAACATTGAGATACCATCTCACATCAGTTAGAATGATGATCATTAAAAACTCAGGAGACGGGTGCTGGAGAGGATGTGGAGAAATATGAATGCTTTTATACTGTTCGTGTGAATGTAAATTAGTTCATCCATTGTGGAAAACATTGTGGCGATTCCTCAAGGATCTAGAAATAGAAGTACCATTTGACCCAGCAATCCCAATACTGGGTATATACCCAAAGGATTATAAATCGTTCTATTTAAAGACACGTGCACACATATGTTCATTGTGGCACTGTTTACAATAGCGGAAACCTGGAACCAACCCAAATGTCCATCAAGGATAGACTGGATAAAGAAAATGTGGCACATAAACACCATGGAATACTATGCAGCCATAAAAAAGGATGAGTTCATGTCCTCTGTAGGGACATGGATGAAGCTGGAAACCATCATTCTCAGCTAACTGACACAAGAACAGAAAACCACACACCACATGTTCTCACTCATAAGTGGGTGTTGAACAGTGAGAACACATGGACACAGGCAGGGGAACATCACACACTGGGGTCTGTTGATGGGTAGGTGCTAGGGGAGAGATAGCAGTGGGTGGGAGCATTGGGGAGGGACAACATTAGTAGAAATACCTAATGTAGATGACAGGGGGATGGATGCAGCTAACCACTGTGGCATGTGTATACCTGTGTAACAATCCTGCATGATCTGCACATGTACCCCAGAACTTAAAAAATAAAAAAAAAAAAATTTACAAGAAATTTCACTTTTCGTCTTCTGTTTCTCTCTCTCTTTTTTTGTTGCAATATACTGATTTTTTTTTTTTTTTTTTTCGTCTTCTGTTTCTCTCTCTCTTTTTTT
>NW_016108097.1:211253-238485 GCF_001604975.1 Cebus imitator | reverse complement strand
TTCAAGCAATTCTCCTGCCACAGCGTCCCGAGTAGCTGGGATTACAGGCGTGCACCACCATGCCCAGCTAATTTTTGTATTTTTAGCAGAGATAGGGGTTTCACCATTTTGCCCAGGATGGTCCTGATCTCTTGACCTCATGATCCGCCTGCCTAGGAATCTCAAAGTAGTGGGATTACAGGCATTAGCCACTGTGTCTGACCGGAATATACTGATTTTTTAACAGCTTTATTAAAAGAATAATTGACATAAACTGCATAGTTACAGCATACAGTTTGATAACTTTTGAGATCCATGATCTCCATGAAACCATCAGTGCAAATGATTTAGGGAATGTAACAATCATGCCCCAAGGTTTTTCTTTGCTGCTTTGTAATTCCTATTTCTTTCCCTTTTCCTCACATTCCTAGTCTATCATGAACCTGCTTTCTGTTATTATTGGTTTGTTTGCATTTTCTAGAATTGTATGTAAATGGATTTTTGTGGTCTAATTTCTTTCCTTCAGTGTCACTTTGAAATCCAATTATATTATTGCTTGTTTCAGTACTTCGTTCTTTTTTATCATTCAGTGCGATTGCATTGTATGGATATATCACAAGTTTTAAAATCCATCCACCTGTTGATGGCTATATTAGCTCTCTATTGCAATATAACAGTTTATCTAAAAACTTAGTGGTATAAAACAACATGCATTTATTACCTGACAGTTTCTGGGCCAGGAATTTGGGAGTTGCTTAGTTGGGTGACTGGCTCAGGGTTTTTCATAAGATTGCTGTCAAGATGTTGGATGCCTTGAAGCCATTTGAAGGCTTCACTGCAGTATCCAATTCAAAGATACTTCTATGGCTGTTGGCCAGAGGCCTCAACCTCTGGTCTTCTGACCAAGGATCTTCTTTGCAGGAATGCTTAAGTGTTCTTTCTTTGTTTTGTTTTGATTTTTTTTTGAGATAGTGTCTCACTATGCTGCCCAGGCTGGAGTGTAGTGGTGCAATCTTGGCTCACTGCAACCTCCGCCTACCAGGTTTAAGCGATTCTCCTGGCTCAACCTCCTGAGTAGCTGGGAGTACAGGCGCCTGCCACCACACCCAGCTAATTTTTGTATTTTTAGTAAAGATGGGATTTCATCATGTTGGACAGGCTGGTCTCGAATTCCTGACCTCAAGTGATCTGCCTGCCTACGCGTCCCAGAATGCTGGGATTACAGATGTGAGCCACCATGCTTGGCCAAGTGTTCTTATTACATAGAATCTGGTTACTACTAAAACAAGTGATCTAAGAGCAGCATGGGCAAAGAGGAAGCTACAATGCTTTTTTTTTTTTTTTTTTTGAGACAGTTTCACTGTGTTGCCCAGGCTGGAGTGCAGTGGTGTGATCTCAGCTCACTGCAACCTCTTGTCTCCAGGGTTCAAGTGATTCTTGTGCCTCGGCCTCTCGAGTAGCTGGGATTACAGATGTACGCCACCACACCCAGCTGATTTTTGTATTTTTAGTGGAGATGGGCTTCACTATGTTGGCGAGGCTTGTCTAATTCCTGGCCTCAAGTGATCTGCCGCCCTGGTCTCTCAAAGTATTGGGATTACAGGCTTGAACTACTGCTCCCAGCTGGAAGCCTCAATGCCTACTATGACCTGGTCTCGGAAGTCACACATTGTCACTTTCCTCATATTATGTGCTAAAAATAAGTCACTATATCCAGCCCACACTCAAAGAGTAAAGAATTAGGGGCTGCTTTTGAAGGGAGCAGTATCAAAGAATTTGTTGTAATATTTTAAAGCTACTACAATGGACTTTGGGGTTGTTTTTAGATTTTGGCTGTTTCAAATAAAATGCTTATAAAATATGTAAAAATATTTGTAGACATATAGTTTTATTTCTTTGTGTAAATTGCTAGGAGGAAAGCGGCTAGTTTGTAAGATAGTGTTATGTTTAAATTTTTACTCCTTTTGTAGTGAAGACTTAAGATATTATCTGTAATACCTATTTGTTCTTGGATTTCTTCTGGTTTAGTACATTTTAAATTTTATTCTACTTAAGTTTTGTCACCTCATTTCTGGGTTTTTATTCTGAATGTTTTATCTTGTTTTGAAATTGTAGTTTACCATTTTATGTGTTTTGTGTGTCTTTGATGTACTTTTTTTGTGTGTGTTAGGATGTTATTCTCCTTAGTTTTTCCCTAATAATGATTTTATGGGATTTAGCTTTCATACCTTTCTGTTGCTTATTTTTATGTCACAGTCCTCTGAAATGTTAGAAGGAGGCAGGATTTAGGATACTTTTTTTTTTTTTTTTGAAAGAATGTGGGCTCTCACTCTGTTGCCTGGGCTGAAGTGCAGTGGTGTGATCATAGCTCACTGCAGCCTCAAACTCCTGGGCCCAGGCAATCCTCCTGGTTCAGCCTCCTGAGTAGCTGGAACCACATTTGTGTGCCACCATGCCCAGCTCACTAAAAAGGTTTTTTTAAGAGATGGGGTCTTGCTATGTTGCCTGGGCTGGTCTTGAACTCCTGGGCTCATGAAATCCTCTTGCCTTAGCCACTAAAAGTTTGGGATTACAAGTGTGAGCCATGGCACCCAGTGAAGCATAGCTTTTGTACCTTGTGTTATTTTCATATGGCTTATAAAAATAGGGCCACTTGTGTGTTTGTCTTACAGATTCTTCCCAACTTTGCTCCATCTGGACCTTTTCTGTGTCTCTGCCACCCTTGTGCTGCTGAGTAGATTCCACTCCCAGCATTTTATCAGTGAGGGGCCCAGAAGGGAGTCCACGGTGACCAGTTTCGGGTGGCCCAGGCTGCTCCCATCTCTTCACATCTTCTTACGGTGGAGCCCCTGCTCTCACCTAGATTCAGGCGCTGTTCTCAGTTCTGTCATACACTCTTCTCAGATCTGTCGTCTGCTCTGCTTCCTAGGGAGCACTGATGTCTAGATTCTCAGGGCCTCCTTGGCTCTTTACTTTCCTTGGCGTCTTTCCTGTCAGATACTGATCCATGCTAGACTTTGGGAGTTGGTGGTTTGTCTTTACCCACTTGCGTCTTGGAGTTTGCTGATTAATTTTGTTTCTGTGTTTTTGACTTTGCTGTCTAGTTACTCTTTATGTGAAGATTTAGAGACATTCAAAAACTATGCCTTTTCTGATGCCACTCCTAGGTTTTCAAATTGTAAATTGTAAACTTAATGTCTATTTAATGGAGTTGATTTTGTTTGTTTTGTTTTTTCTTTTAATAATCATCTCCACAGAGAAAAAGGAGTTGGGATATAGAATGCCCATCCTTTCCAGGAGAAAGACCACTGCAGTTCAGAAGAGCAGGACTCAGGACACCTGGGGCAGCTGCCTCCCTCTCTGAAGCATGGCTTAGGTGTGGAGAAGGATTTCAGGACACTTCTGGGACTCTGGTAAAGTATCTGTAGAATTGTTTTCCCTGAATGCCAAGAGGAAATCCTATCTGAGTGTTCAAAACATTGTAATTACATTTCATTGAAATCCCTCTCTTATTCTTTCAGGTCACTGTAATTGGTGCACTCCTTTTACTTCCCTTTCATTCCTTGAATAATCGTAGCAAGTTAATATTCACTTTTTTTTTTTTTTTGGAACACAGTCTCACTTTGTTGCCCAGACTGGAGTACGATGGCATAATCATAGCTCACTGCAACCTCGATCTCCCGGTCTTAGGTTATCTTGCCTCAGCCTCTTGAATAGCTGAGACTACAGTTATATACCAGCATGCCTAGCTAATTTTTTTTTTTTTTTTTTTGAGATGGAGTCTCACTTTGTCACCCAGGCTACAGTGCAGTGGCACTATCTTGGTTCGCTGCAACCTCCGCCTCCAGAGTTCAAGCAATTCTCCTGCCTCAGCCTCTTGAGTAGCTGGGATTACAGGTACATGCCACCACACCCAGCTGATTTTTGTATTTTCAGTAGAGACCAGGTTTCACCATGTTGGCCAGGCTGGTTTGGAACTCCTGACCTCAGGTAATCCACCCACCTCAGCCTCCCAGAGTGTTGGGATTACAGACGTGAGCCACTGTGCCCGTCTGCCTGGCTAATTTTTCAAAAACTTTCTATAGAGACAGGGTCTTGTTGTGTTGCCTAGGCTGGTCTCTAACTCCTGGCTGCAAGAGATCCTCCCACCTCCACCTCCCAGAGTGCTGGGATTACTGGCATGAGCCACAGTACCTGGGTATACTCACTTTTTAAATTCACATGCAGAGCCTTTCTGCTTCTTTGTTTGTAAATGAAGGATATTTACTAAGAATGTTCTCAGAAGATGAAACCATTGAGTATACCACTCTTCACAAGAAACGTATTCATGAAGTGTTTATAGTGGCATATTCTGGAGATATTGTAGGTTTGCTTCAGGACCAAGGCAATAAAGTGATCACATGAATTCTTTGGTTTCCTAGTGCATATAAAAGCTACGTTTATATTATCCTGTAGTCTATTAAGTATGCAATAGCATTATGTCTAAAAAAGCAATGTGCTTACCTTAATTTAAAAATACTTTATTGCTAAAAAAAAAAAAATGCTAACAATCATAGATAGGAGTCTTCACCAAAGTGTAATCTTTTTGCTAGGGGAGAGTCTTGCCTTGATGCTGATAGCTGCTGACTGATCAGGTTGTTGGTGGTTGAAGGTTGGGGTGGCTGTGGCAGTTTCTGAAAATAAGGCAAAAGTGAAGTTTGTCACATCTATTTACTATTCCTTTTATGAAAGATTTCTGAGTAGCATGTGATGCTCATAACATTTGACCTGTAATAGCACTTCTTTCAAAATTAGACTCAGTCCTCCCAAAGCCTGCCACTGCTTTATCAGCTGAGTTTATAGGATATTCTGAATTCTTTGTTATCACTTCAACAGTGTTCACAGCATTTTCACCAGGAGCAGATGTTATTTCCAGGAACCACTTTGCTTGTTCATCCATAAGAATTAACTCTTCATCTAGATAGATCTATCTACATCGCTAAAACTCTGTATTAGCAATAATGCTGTTTTACTTACTTATCATTTGTATGTTCACTGGAGTAGTACTTTTAATTTCCTTCAAGAACTTTCCTTTGCATTCTCAACTGGCTTAATGGTTTGGTTCAAGAGGTCTAGCTTTTAGCCTGTCTTGGTTTTTGTCATGCCTTTCTATAGCTTAGTTATTTCCAGTTTTTTTTGTTGTTGTTGTTTTGTTTTCTTTTTGTTTTTGAGATGGAGTCTTGCTCTGTTGCCCAGGCTGGAGTGCAGTGGTGCACTCTTGGCTCATTGCAAACTCTGCCTCCTGGGTTCAAACGATTCTCCTGTCTCAGCCTCCCTAGTAGCTGGGATTACAGGCACTTGCCACTAGGCCCAGTTCATTTTTGTATTTTTAGTAGAGACCAGGTTTCACCATGCTGGTCAGACCTCGGCCTCCCAAAGTGCTGGGATCATAGGTGTGAGCCACTGTGTACAGCCATTTCAAACTTTTGATTTAAGGTGTGAGACATTCAGCTGTTCTTCACTTGAGCACTTAGATGCCATTATAAGGTTATTAATTGGCTTAATTTTAATATTGTTGTGTTGCAGGGAATAGGAGGCCTAAGGAGAAGGTGAGAGATGGAGGAGCAGCTGGTTGGTGGAGCAGTCAGAACACACACAACATTTATTAATTTTGCTGTCTTATATTGGTTTTGACTGTGGCACCTCAAATCAGTTACAGTAGTAATACCAGAGATCACTGATCTCAGACTATCATAACAGATTTAATAATGATGAAGTTTGAAATCTTGGGAAGAATTATCCAAATATGACACAGAAGCACAAGTTTATAGGTGAGCACATGCGGTCAGAAAAATGGCGCCCATAGAATTGGGCACAGGATTGCCAGAAATTTTCAGTTTGTAAAAAAAAATGCTGTATCTGCAAAGCACAGTAAAGTGAAGCACACTAAAATGACATATGCCTGTATATTCAGAATTTTTTGGCAATGAGATATTATGGATAATTTTTGTGTATATGGTAACTTATAGAGGAATGATGTCATAAACTCAAGATAATTTGGGTTTGAGTAGTAATGAGTACCTCATAGGTGGTCAGAGTCATATATGTATGAGCAGATAGTAACACTGAATGTTAATGTGAAACGTTTTGGTCAGGCAGATCTCTTTAGATTCTGGAAAAATATAAATTTATAAATATATGAGGAGTATATGCTCTGGGAATACTGAAATTAGTGAATTGGTAAAGGAAATCAGAGAAGAAAATGTTAAGGAGAGTGTAGTTTAAGATTTTGATATTTTATAAAATATTGGTTCTTTTTAGCATTTGTCACATAAATTTCATCATTATTATTTTGCCTATAGTCATTAGCAGCTGAAGAGAAGACGACTACAGAAAAGCACCTTGAATTATCACCTAGACCCAAGCAAGGTAATACTATTTTGTTGATTTCTTGGCAGAGAAGATATGAGATTACATTCTTCTGTGATTATTTTAAAAATTTGCTTTCTAAAAAAGTTATGTGGTTTGGGTAGACTATATTCATAGTTAAAAAACATCAAGACAATGTAAAAAAGTATTTTTGAAAACTCTTTCATTGCTGTCACCATCTACTGCATTTCTCCTGCCCACCTACAGATAATTAACATTTTTTGTGTGTCCTTCCTGAGTTCATTTTTATCACAGAGCCCCATAGGTTAGCTCATGCTCATAGCTCCAGGGTTTCTTTTTTTTATTTTTTTAATCTGATTTGGGAAAGAAATGTTACCTATAGCATAAGAACTAGACTGCTTCAGGCTATGAAATTCTTTCTTGATGAATTAGGAAAATTTCAAGCTATAAGAAGTAGAAAATTCTGTTCAAACACTAGAGTGTTTGGACAAATTAGGTTGCATTTGTGTCCTGCAGCAGGACATCCAGAGGGCTAGACTCTTTCTGAATTCTGTAGCCTGAGTGTGGAATTGGTTCTCATGGTCAGTAGGTAGTGGCTGAATTCTTTAAACTGAATTCTTGGAAGAGTGTAGGTGCTGAGGACTTTCGCCAAATCCGCTCTGCCTTTCCTTTGGGAAGGAATGTTTTTCCCAGTATCTCTACCTTTGGCTAGAAGCTATTACACAGGGTCACCTCCACTAAAGATACTTGAGTGAAATTAAGGATTTGTAGATTGGTATGTTGCTGCTAAAGAAAATTGGGGTTGTTAGTAATGAAGAAGGGGTGGATATCAGGTAGGCCGCTGGTTTCTGCTGCCACAGTCAGTAAGCCCTGCTGTGAGTGTATAGGAAGAGTGACGACTTGTGACTTACTGGATCTTGCTCTGTCCTGGCTCTATAATCTTTGAAAACTAAGCTAAACATTCTCAGTCTCAGTTTTGTATCTGGAGAATGGACATAATCATTGGGTTATTATGAATATTAAGTGAGCTAAGAAAAGTAGATAAAATGCTTAGTTAAAAGGTGCTTGATTGAGGACAACAGTTGCTTATATGTCTGATGGCAGAAAGAGCTGTGTGAAAGACTCTTCAGAGCTCTGCAGAATGAACTAACTTTCTGCAACATTCTAAATCATATTATTATTTCAGTGACATAGAAGGGGGTTCTTTTCAATGCAAATAAAAAACAAAATTTACCAAAATGTTTCTTTAAAATTCATAAAATAGTTTATTATGGAATAAACTTGTACACATCTTTTAAATACTACTTTTAAATACTATAATCTTTTGATGGAACTGCAGAAGCTATTGGCAGAGACAAGCCTCTGACCTTATGCACACATTACAAAAGCATGTTCCCCCACTCTGTTTCCCAGCTGTCTTAAAAATACTACCGCCTCACCCAAAATATAGTATAGAATTTTTATCTTGGAATATTTGTTAATAGAATTTCTTAAACTAATACTTTAGAAGCTACTGTTAAAAATGAACCAGTTCTAGGAAATTCCTCAAGTCCCTTTTTCTATCAATCTGTACTACAAATAGCAAGCCTTTATTAAGTTATCGACAATGTTTTTGCTTAACAAGCTGCATATATTATAAATAAAGTAACTATACATTCATACAAGCTCTTTTAACCTTTTAGAATATATTGATCATTCTGTACAGTAGAAAGTACATCAAAGTATTGGTCAAATAAGTACGCATGGGAAAATCATCCAAAATATCATTTTGTTATTAAAGACAAGGTAACAATTTATTTAATATTTCTTTCTCAAAGTTGAATTTACTATACATATTTTAAATCTCCAGAAGAGATTCAAACTATATCTGTTTAAAGAAAAATGTTCCCCGCCCCATATACTATAAAGATTTAGAAACCAAATTAACTTGATCTTTGAATATTACAGCATTTGGCACTATGAGAAAAGGAAAAAATTAATATTAGCTGGCTAATAAAAAATTACTAACTTTGTTATTATTTCTGGACCTGCCTTTTTCCCCACTGGACCACTGGCTTCTTAAGGGCAGACCCCATCTGTTGCTCATCTTTATATCCCAGCTGAACTAGTTCCCAAAGGTTGGTTCACAGCCTTTGGAAGTACCACAAACTGGGTGGCTTAATCAGCAGAAACTGTCTCACAGTTCTGTAGGCCCAAACTCCAAAATGAAGCTGTTGGCAGGGTTGGTTCCTTCTGAGGGCTGTAGGGGAAGAATCTGTTGTAGACCTCTCTCCTTGGCTTGTAGATGACTGCCTTCTCCTTCTGTCTCTTTGCCAGGTCTCTTCATATTGTCTTCTCAGTGCATGTCTGTCTTTGTGTCCAGATTTCCCCTTATAAGGATACCAGTCATCTTGGATTAGGGCCCACCCTAATGATCTCACTTGAATTTGATTACCTCTGTGAAGACCTCATTTCCAAATAAAGTCACATCCTGAGGTACCGAAGGTTAGGACTTCAACATATGGATTTTGGGGGGGACACCGTTCAGCTCATAACACCAGGTGCTAGGACAGTGCCTCGCACACAGTGGGCACCCCAAAATGTTCAGTCTGGCTAATATTCATCCTATGGTTCCATTGGAATGAGGCTCGATCTCAAGGATACTCTCTTTTCAGCAAGTAAAATGAGTTACTAATGAATTCCTGGTAGTGGTTTTAACTATCTAGTTGTTCAGTCAGGTGCCTATAATTCATGGGTTTATAAATCTAGAGTCCTGTTCTCTGAGGTTTTGAATGACATAACTAATGATTATCCTGTCTTTTAAATTAGGTGGTACAAAAGCACCAGTTACATATTTCCTTAGATACTCACACCAAACTAATGGTGAAAGCAATTGCAGATCTGTCTGACTTGGGAGCTTCACATAATGGTTAAGAACATGGACTCAGAAGCTAAACTGCCTGGGTGAATCTCTCAGGCACCACAGCTGCTGGCGGAAAAGAGGCATTACATTTGGGAAGTCATTTCCAATAAATGACTCATAACCTAGAAACTGTATGAATAAAGCTGGTAAATTCACCTAAATATAAAGGGAAAAACAGCATGGCCAAAATGACACACGTAGGTCTGGTAGGGTGGCACACGTCTGTAGCCCCAGCTACTTGGGGAGGCAGGAAGATCACTTGAGCCCAGGAGTTTGAGGCTGCAGTGTGCTGTGATCATGCCTGTGTATAGCTGCTGCACCCCATCCTGGGCAACATAGCAAGACCACATCTCTTAGAAAAAATTACACGTGTATACACAAAATTTAAAATTCAGCAAAACCGGGGAAAACATTTGTGGCTCATGTCACAGACCAAGGCTGAACTTTTTAATAGAGAACCATCAGAAGTTAATCCAGGGGAAAAAAGATAAAGATAACTATTGCAAAAATAATGATTATGAAGGGACTGTTTCCAGGAAACATAAATGATTTTCAAACATATGAAAAGATGCTCAGCCTCAAGAGCACTGAGAGATCATTTTTTTCTGATCAGTTCATCCAAAATCTTAGCGTATGTCTGTTTGTTCTTTTATGTTCTTTTGAGGTCTTTTAAAAACATGTATTTTGGTTTTACATATCTTCCAAGTTTCTTATAGGTATTTTTTTTTGCTACTGCTTTAAATTTGATTTCTGTATTGCAGTTTGTACCTTGCTACCTTTATTGGACTTCCTTATTAATGGTAGTAGCTTTTCAGTTGATTTCTTAACTTTTCCATGAATTCATTTTATAATTTGCAAATAGTGATAATTTTCTTTTTGACTTATTTTTCAGATGCGTAACAATGATAGAGATTGATAATGTCTCTTGCAAGCAAGTACTCAGCTTAGTTTTATTAGCTATTTAAGATAGATGTAGATTCTTAAGGATATTCTGGATAGTTTATTTTTCCTTTTATAACATGAACGATAGGCCACTTCAGTAATTCTAGACGTTTGTGGCACAAAGTAAGTATTCAGTAAATGTTGACTATTCCATGTTTTTGTGCCTTTGTAAGTACTGTTTTTTCAGACATCATCTTGTCAGTGAATCCTCTTTTCCTGATCAGTGCAAAGTAGAACATTCAGTTTTTTGTGCCACCATTATTCTATGACATACATCTAGTATAGTGTTAAGTTTTTTCCATGATTAGTGTTTCCTTCCAGACCACACATATTCCTTGTGAGGAGTTTTCTTTTCTTTTTTGGAGACAGGATCTTACTCTGTTACTCAGGCTGGAATGCAGTGGCACAATCATAGCTCACTGCAACCTCAAACTTTTTCACGTAAACTTGTCCTCTTGTTTCAGACTCCCAGCTAGCTGGGACTACAGGGATGCACCACCATGCCCAGCTAATTTTTAAATTTCTTATAGATAAGGGGTCTCACTGTGTTGCCTAGGCTGGAGTTTTCTTTGTTTCTTCATGGCTTACTGTATCAGAGGGGTTCTGTAAATATATATCAAATGAAGCCTAAGTTTATTTTCTGTAAAACACGAATTTTATAAATATCTAATCTCTTAATTTCATAGTATTTTGAAATGTGCTTTGAAATATGTCAAATACTATACCACATAGGATAATATATATATATATATGTACATACATTTTAGCATTATATCTACAATTATGAATGTGAACAGAATAATTGATTTTATTACATGTATATTCTTTTTCTGATCAGTGTCAGAAAAATTTGCTGTTGATTTTTGATTCTGCCAAGATGAAATAGCCCCATTCTGTCTAGGTTTTCCACCTATCAGAATGGCTACAATAAAAAATAGTAACAACACCAAATACTGGTGAGGTTATGAAGAAACTGGATCACCAGTACATTGCAGGTAAAATGGTATAGCCACTCTGGAAAACAGTCTGGCCATTTCTTAAAGACTAAACATGCAATTACCATATAACTCAACAACTGTACCCTTAGGCATTTGTCCCAGAGAATGAAAATTAAATTCACATAAAATCCTGTACACAGGTGTTCATAAGCAGCTTTGTTAATAATAGCCCCAAACTAGAAACAACACAGATGTCCTTCAGTAAGTGAATGATGAAACAAACTGTGGTGCATAGTACCATGGTGTACTATTCAGTAATAAAAAGAAGATAAATGTTGATATACACAACTGAGATGACTATCTAGGAAATTATGCTGAATGAAAAAAGCCAATCCTAAAAGGTTACATAGTGATTTGATTTATGTAACATTTTTTTTTTTTCTTTGAGACTGAGTTTCACTCTTGTTGCCCAGGCTGGAGTTCAGTGTCTTGATCTTGGCTCACTATAACCTCTGCCTCCTGGGTTCAAGTGATTCTCCTGCTTCAGGCTCCCGAGTAGCTGGGATTACAGATGCTGCAACCATGCCCAGCTAATTCTTTGTATTTTTAGTAGAGATGGGGTTTCTCCATGTTAGCAAGGCTGGTCTCGATCATATAACATTCTTAAAATGAAAACATTACAGAAATGCAAAACTGAGTAGTGGTTGACAGTTCAGGGATTGATATGGGGCCAGGAGATGATGTGACAATGAAAAGGTAATACAGGGCATCCTGTGGTGATAGAATTGATCTGTAGCTTGACTGGATCAATGTCAGTATCCTGGTTGTGTTGTACTACAGTTTTGCAAGATGTTACCATTGGAAAGACTGGGTGAAGGGATAAAGGATTTTCTTTGTTATTTCTTACATATAGTTATATGTGAATCTACTACTATCTTAAAATAAAAAATTTAATTAAATACAAGGTTTGCTGTCAAGTGTTCTATGCACCCTGCTCCCAGAATTCTTTACATGGCAAAGGAAGCACACAGAAGCATTCCTGTTATTCATAAGTTTGACTTTGTGTTTTGCATTTAAAAAGATTTTTTTGTTTCATCAAATATCCCAGGAAGTTATACTTTTATAAATGTTATTTCAAGTCTTACTTTTCCAGTTTTCTTTTGTGCTCCAGTCATTTTCCTTTTCTTGTATAGCTTAACCAGTTGTACTTCTTTTTCTTCTTGGAACGTAGCTTCAACTCAGAGAATGTTAGTGAGATTGTATATAGCACTTTAAGCAGTAAGATTCGATGTAGACATTCCTTTTCCTATCACAGAGTTTTGTGTATTTGTGACTTTGGCAAAATTACATGCATAAAATTGTATTCTGATAAATAGCCATATAAGGGGATCATATTTATGTGCTTTCTTTTTCTTCAACAGAAACCACCACATCTAAGAGCACCAATGAGCTTACAGACATTACATGGAGTTCCAGTGGAAGTGATTTGTCAGATGAAGATAAGACACTTTCTAAATTACAGAGAGATAATGGACATGGCTCTAGAATAAACAGATTTTGTAACAGGAACATTTTGTGTCCAGAAGATGGGGCCAGTGAAGGTAAATTGATAATTTTGTTACAAATCCAGTTTCTTGTTAAATATTGGATCTAATATTGGGAGAAACTTACATTCCTTTCTAGTATTTATCATTAACATTCCACCTATCAGAATGGGTACAATAAAAAATAGTGGCAATACCAAATGCTGATGAAGTTGTGGAGAGACAGGATCACCAATACATTGCCAGGTACACAGTAAAATGGTACAGCCACTCTGGAAAACCGTCTGGCGGTTTCTTAAAGACTAACTATGCAGTTACCATGTAACCTAGCAACTGCACCGTTAGACATTTGTCCCAGAGAATGAAAATTAAATTCCTTTCTAATAGGATTTTACTGAGTCCCACCCTCTGAGCTAAACACTTCAGAAACATTTTCTTAATATTTCTCACAGTAACTGTAAGAGATAGGTATAATTTTTACAGTTAACAACTTAAGCTTGGACTTACAAGAATGGATTGGGATTCCATTTTAGGTCTCTTTCGCTCCATAGCCAATTCCTTCAACTTCTACACAGTGCTACACCCATACTGCCTTCTTGCCAACCTGTTATTGTTGAGTAAATACTGTGACAACCAATCTGTGATAGAGGTGTAACATACTGACAAATTTCTATTCAGATGGTGTTTTATATTGTGTCATGTTAGATAATTTAAAGCAAAGTTTCTCATCCTTGACACTCTTGACATTTTGGGTCAGATGATTCTTTGCTATGGGGAGAAGCACCTTCCTATGCCCTGTAGGAGATTCTGTGTCCCTGGCCCCTACCTGCTGGGTCACGGTAGGATCCCAGCCATAGGGATGATAAACAAAGACATAGATCCAGATGTTGTCAAGGGTCTCCTGAAGTACAAAAATCACCCCTCGTTGATAACCACAGATGTAGAATTATGGAAATATGTCCTTTTAGAAATTTTGAAATATACTAATCATCTAGAGTATTTAAAGATCTTAATGTTTTCAAAATAAGCTTGTGACTTTTAACTCTGACAGTTCATGGTAGTTACTTAGGGTTAGGTTTGTACAGACAGCTTCTCGGGAGGGTAGTTAAATTCTTTTGACCACTTTGTATCTCATTTTAGTAATTCAATACCCTTGACATTTTAGTAGTTACCAGGTGAAGTGGTGTTTTAAGATTATGTATAAGCTGATAGCACCTGTATTATTAATTCAGACACATTAAATGAAATTTATTGTTACGTAACCCTTGGTTTGTCTTCATATGTTTCAGAATACAATTTCAGTAGTACAACTTTGTGCTTTTGTGGGTAAATAGTAAGGTTTGCAAATTATATCTCAATAAAGCTGGTATTTTTTTTTAAAAGTTTATCTTCTGTGAATAGGGACATTGAGTACTTTCTAAAACTCTTAACAGTGGAAAGATGCTTTGGGCTAATTACTTAAGAATGTGTTTATAGTACTTTAAAATTGTTGACTTATCTTAAAAAGTTGAGCACTAAGTGACAAGTAGGTGATCCCTTGGGGTTTGTGTAATCCTGTATAAAGCTTCTGGTTTATCTTTCTCTCCCCCAACTCCCCATCCTCTGCTCGTCTCCTTCCTGTCCCCACTTCTTCCTTCCTTTTTACATTTACTGGATAACAACTGTTAACATTTATCAAGTTTTTGTTTGACTCAGACATTTGGCTGGGTCTCAGATATGCTTATTTCCTTTGATGTCTACTATATCTTGTGAGCTAAGTAGTATCCTCATTTTATAGAAGAAATATGGGACTTAGAGAAGTCAAGTCACTTGCCCAGAGTCACATAATTAGTAAGTGTGCCAGCTGGTAACCAGAGCCAGGTTTGCCTAACTTCGATGCCGTGTGCCTCAGCACTGTTGTGGTGGTCACCAAAGCTGGCGTCATGTCAGAATTACCTTGTGAGCTTTAAAAACAATATTCCTAATGCTGAATACAAGCTCAATATAGAAAAATCCATTTTAATTTTACATGAGTAACAAATTATAGGACAGTTTTAAAAAATGTTATATTAACATAACAAAAATACAATGTTAGATCTAAAATACAAAATGTGTAAGATATTTAGAATTATATAAAAGATTAACAGAAATTAAAATGGAAATTTAAAAAAAGTAAAACAACATTCCTAGACCTTTTTGCAGTCCTGCTGGATTAGTTTCTGGGCCTTAAGGCCTGGAATTGGGCTTGAGAAGGAAGAGTCCTGACTTAAAATTTCAGAATATTTTTCTCTTAAAAATACTTTCCCTTTCTTTTTTTTTTTTTTTTGGAGACAGAGTCTCACTGTGTTGCTGGTCACTCAGGCTGAAGTGCAATGGCGCATTCTCTGCTCACTGCAGCTTCTGCCGCTTGGATTCAAGTGATTCTCCTGCCTCAGCCTCCTGAGTAGCTGGTGTTACAGGCGTGCACCACCACACTCGGCTAATTTTTGTATTTTTAGTAGAGACAGGGTTTCACCATGTTGGCCAGGCTGGTCTCAAACTCCTGACCTCCAGTAACCTGCCTGCTTCGGCCTCCCAAAGTGCTGGAATTACAGATGAAAGCTGCTGCGCCTGGCCTCCCTTCCATATGGTTTTTACCAATTATCTAAAAGTTTATATAACTTTGGGAAAATCTCTTAACTTATTGGAGGGAGACCCAATTTCCTTATCTGTAAAATGCAAATTTAAATGTAATAGCAGTATTCCTGCTTTTTATAAGTTTTGTGACTACAAAAATTTTGTGATGAAAGTCCCAGTTATTTCATAGCATGTATCGCATTGCAATGTGTATTAATTTGTGGACTACACCAGGCTAGGAATAGTGCTGTTTTCTCTCTTTTATTTGTTTATTTTGTTTTGTGAGTATCTTGAATGGTGTGAATGGTCTCTTTTAGGCACTTGCTTTGTCTAATGAATGAATGAGTGCTTCACAGATTTGTGATGCAGGCAGCAGCTCTGAGGGCACTTGTGTTTTTCCCTTGTCTCTCCCTGGCTTCCTCTTGGGAAGGTTCAGCAACCTGGAGAATCTCTAATATGTTCTCCTGCCTGGCTTCCATGACTAAATATGATGTTAGTGTGGGAAGTAGTTGCCATTATGCATCTGCTTCTCTCAATAGTGGTCTGACCTTCAGTCTGTTATGATCATTATAGTGGCTGTTTTTTTAAGAGATGAGGTCTTGCTCTGTAATGCAGGCTGGAGTGCAGTGGATCGTAGCCCACTGCAGCCTCAAACTCCTGGGCTCAAGCGATCCTCCTGCCTCAGCCTCCTGAGTAACTGAGACTACAGGCACATGCCACCATTCCCAACTTAGAGTGGACTTTTACTGCATCTTCTGGAACAACAGTAACTTTTTTTTTTTTTTTTTTTTGAGACAGAGTCTTGCTCTGTCTCCAGGCTAGAGTGCAGTGGCATGATCATGGCTCACTGCAAACTCCTCCTCCCGGGTTCTCCTGCCTCAGCCTCCCACATAGCTGGGACTACAGGCGTGCACCACCACGCCCAGCTAATTTTTGTATTTTTAGTAGAGACAGGGTATCACCATGTTGGCCAGGATGGTCTTGATCTCTTGACCTCGTGATCTGCCTGCCTCGGCCTCCCAAAGCACTGGGATTACAGATGTGAGCCACTGAAAAGTATTAATACTTATTTTTGTTTATTTCATTCCATACTTTTAACTTTAGCTTATTTTTTTCTTTTTAAATTATAAATTTCCTTCAGGTATTAAAGGTAGCATTTGAAAAAACATGTTACCAGCTGGGAGCCTATAATACCAGCACTTTGAGAGGCTGAGGCAGGTGGATCACAAGGTCAGGAGTTCGAGACCAGGCTGACCAGCACGGTGAAACTCTGTCTCTACTAAAAATACAAAAATTAGCCAGGCATGTTGGTGCATGCCTGTAATCCCAGCTGGCTACTCAGGAGGCTGAGGCAGGAAAAAAGGTCGAACCTGGGAGGTGAGGTTGCAGTGAGCCAAGGTTGTGCCATTGCACTCCAGCCTGGGTGACAAAGCGAGACACTGTCTCAAAAAATATATGTAAGCTCAGTTCATTAGAAGTGAGATTGTTGCTGTCACACTTTCAAATAGGACCAAGATATCTAATTAGTTTTCTGAGTTGCTGAAGTAATTCCTAGGGAATACATGTGCTTTGTATTATGGGCACGGTTTATGTTATCCTACCTCAGAGACTAATTTATCTTTAATTACTACTTTTATTTGTTTAAGCATAGCAGATTAGAATCAGTACATTTGGTTACTTAGTTTATAAAAGTAATTTGAGTTTGACTTAAAATTTTGTAAAAGCAGCATTTAGATAGTTTATGAAGTAAAGTAAGGTGGAAAGACTACTACTATTACACTTAAATTTGCATTTTACTTTCGTTGTTTCCTTACTGATAGAAGAAATCTATCGAAAAAAATCATTAGGTGAAAATGTTTGAAAACACAGTTTCTAATAGAAGACTGGTTAAATAAACTATGGTTCAACTATGTAATATGGAATACTATTTGTAGAAAAGAATGAGGGTACATCCTGCTTATTCATATGGTTAAGTCTTCTTAATTATGTTTAGTGAAAGAGTTTAGCTATGTAAGAAAGGAGGAAAAAATAATAATACATAGTTTATTTGCCTAAACATGCTGGGGAAACTATACAAGGATACGGAAACACCTACTTAAAAGTTCTTAAAATTGGGGTTCGAGTAAGATTTGGAAGAATCGGTGATTTGAGATAAGAGTAGAAATGTACTTTTCACTGTCCAAATTTATTTGTTTGTTTTTCTTGAGACAGAGTCTCACTCTGTTGCCCAGGCTGGAGTTCAGTGGCATGATCTCGGGTCACTGCAACCTCCACCTCCCATGTTTAAGTGATTCTGGTGCCTTAGCCACCTGAGTGGCTAGGACTACAGGTGTGTGCCATCATGCCCAGCTAATTTTTTTTATTTTGTATTTTTAATAGAGACAGCATTTTACCTTATTGGCCAAGCTGGTCTTGAACTCCTGAGCTTTGGCATTCCACCCACCTCAGCCTCCCAAAGCACTAGGATTACAGGCATGAGCCACTGTGCCCAGTCCTAAATACGTTTTTTAAAATTATTGAGTGACATGGATATATTAACTACTAAGAATAAAAGATTTAAAAGTAAAAGACTGTGGAGATATATAATTAAGCAAGTTAAAAAATTGTATTTTTTAGATGAATTACAGTTTATCGACTGGGAGATCGACAGTGACAGGGCAGATGCTAGTGACTGTAATGAATTTGAAAATGGCGAGGGTGCTGTGGAAATCTCAGACTGTGCTTCTTGTGCAAGTAGTCGGTCTTTGACAAGTGATGAGAAGCTATCTGAGCTTCCCAAGGTAAGAATGAATTATTTCAAAACTTTTATTCTCTTTATAACATTTGCTAATCATAGTCGTCTTGTGTTTTTTCTTTTTTCCATCCTTCCTCAAGAACAACTACTTTTGACTCGGGATTCTTTTGTTCTTTACCTTCTTATCTCTAAATAACATGCTTGTGCTGTACTTCCCAACATGGATAAATATTGAGCTTTCTTCTCATTCACTTCCCTCCCTCACTGCACACTGAACTTTTTTTATCCCACCATTCTCCCAGTACAGATATATAGCTTCATTAGATTATATTCAGCATTTATACAATTATGAATAAATAATATTGATAACCAAGGGAAATACTAATTATGTTATTATCCTTTGCAGCCATTTGCTTTCCCTAGACTTAATAATTATTTTGGTTTTTGTTCATCTGGTTTTATTTATTGATGGAAAAAATACTTTTTCACCATTGCCCAGCTCTCTTTGTTAAGATTTTCAGACAGCAGGCATTCTGTGAGTTTCATTTTTTTGGAGAACTCTTTCCTACAGCCTCCTTGCTGCTCCAGTTTGAACTCAGCATCCTCTGTGCTTTTGTGTACATTGTCACTCACACTTTGCTGTCATTCTGGGAATTTATTAACTTCTCTCCTGGATGGAGCTCTGTTATCCGGGACTTCATACTTTCTTCTTTCTTGGTTTTCACCCTATTTTGGTTGAACACATCTTCCAGTAACTTCCTGAGGAATGATTTGGCATGTCTGAAGATGCTTTTGTCATATTTTGATGTGTGATTGAAATTTTGTATTGAACTTTTAGGTTGGAAATAATTTTCCTTCAAAGTTTTAAAGGCATTGCTTCTTTATCATAGCTTGAGTTACTGTCAGTAAGCTTGAAGCTATTCTCATTCTTGATCTTTTAAGATTTTCTCTTTACTACTGTTTTTAAGCAGTTCGATTGTGATATGCCTTGGTGTGATTTTTCCGTTGGTGTTTGTCAAGCTTTTTGAATCTGTGATGTTTTGGGGGTTCCCCCAAGACCACCTTCAGGTTCAGCAGTTGACTAGGATGATACACAGGACTTGGCATATAGTCATACTTATGGCTATCGTTAATTACACTGAAAGGATACAAATCTATTTTAATTTATTTATTTAGAGACAGGGTCTTGCTGTGTCCCCCAGGCTCAAGCGCAGTGGTGTAATCATAGCTCACTGTAGCCTTGATCTCCTGAGCTCAAGTGATCCTCTCACCTCAGCCTCCAGAGTAGCTGGTACTACAAGCATGTGCCACCATGCTCGGCTAATTTTTTGTAGAAATGGGGTTTTGCCATTTTGCCCAGGCTGGCCTCGAACCCATGTGTTCAAGGGATCCATCCACCTTGGTCTCCCAAAGTGCTGGAATTGCATGTGTCAGCCACCATGCCTGGCCAAAAGGATACAAATTTAAATCAGCAGTCTTCCATGAGTCCTTTCCCAGTGGAGTCACACAGGTGTGCTTAACTCTTCCCAGCAAAATGTTTTGACAATATAAAGTGTTATATACCAGGGAGGTCGTTAAGAGACTCAGTGCCCCGGGTTTTTACTGGGGACTGGTAACATAGGCACTCTCTCCCTAGAATCTACACAAATTCCAGACTTCAGAAAGAAAATGGGTATTCAGTATAAACCATATCGTTTATACAGTTTAGGCACATTGAGCCACCCTTATCATTTATGGAATGATGAAGATTCTCCTGAAATCTGTTTTCAGAAGCTAGGCAAGGACTAGCTTTGCAAGCAGGGTTTTCTAAGGAAGGCCACTTCAGGCCATCTATGTTAACTCTTTTTTGCATATATGTGAGTTTGTAGGTTTCATCACATTTGGTAAATGTTTGGCTTTTATTTCTTAAGAAATTTTTTTTCTGACTCCCCTTTTCTTTTCCTCCTGTGACTCCAATTACATGTATATTAATTAAGCTGCTTGATGATGTGTCCTGTCTCATTTTTTCAGTCATTTATTTTTTTCCCTTCATTTCATTTTGGGTGGTTTCTGTTGCTACATCTTCAACTTTAATAACTTTAAAAAAAAAATTCAGTATATTCTGCAGCTAATACTGTCGAGTGTGTTAGCCATCTCTGATGTTGTATTTTTCATTTTTAGAAGTTTGATATCAGTCTTTTTATATTGTCCATGTCTTTCCTTAACTTGTCATACTTTTGTCTATATTTTGAACGTATAGAGTATATTTATAATAGCTGTTTTTAACGGCTGTTTTGGTAAATCTATCTGTGTCATGTTTCTCCTCCTTATGGGTTGTATTTTTCTGCTTTTTTGCATGCCTATAAATTTTAAACATTATAAAATACAATGCACTATTATTTTAGCCATCATTCTGTGTATTAGATTACTAAAGCATATTCCTTCTAAATGAAATTTTGTATCCTTTAATCAGCATCTTCCCTTTCCCCATCCACCTTTCTCTTCCAGCCTCTGTTAACTAACATTCTACTCCAATTCTATGAGTTCTGCCGTTTTAGATTCCACATGGAAGTTAGATCATGCTGTATTTGTATTTGTGTGCCTGGCTTATCTGAGTTAACATAATGTCCTCCAGTTTCATTCATGTCATAAATGATAGAATTTTCTTCTTTATTAAGACTGGATAGTATTCCATTGTGTATATGTACTACATTTTCTTTATCCATTCATCTAGACACCTAGATTGCTTTCAAGTCTTAGCTATTGTGAATAGCACTGCAGTGAACATGGGAGTCCAGATATTTTTTTAGCATACTGATTTCAATCCTTTGGCCCAGAAGTGGGATTGCTAGATTATATGGTAGTTCTATTTTTAGTTTTTTGAGAGACATTCATACTGTTCTCCATAATAGCTGTGTTCATTTACATTCCCACCAACAGTGTACAAGGTTTCCCTTTTTGCTACACTCTCACCAACACTTGTTATCTTTCATCTTTTTGATAATAGCCTTTCTAACAGGTGTAAGATGATATCTCATTGTGACTTTAATCTGCATTTCCCTGATGAGTAGTCATGATGAGCATTTTAATATGTATCTGTTGGCCATGTATACGTCTTCTTTTGAGCAATGTCTATTTAGGTCCTCTGCCCATTTTTAAATTGAGTTCTTTGTTTTCTTGCTATTGAGTTGTTTGAGTTCTTTATATATTTTAGATATTAGCCTGTTATCAGATGTATCGTTTGCAAATATTTTCTCTCAACCTGTGGGTCATCTCTCAATCTATTGTTTCCTTTGCTTTGTATAATCTTTTTAGTTAGATACAATCTCATTTGTTTTTTGCTTTTGTTGTCAGTGCTTTTGGGGTAGTATTTTAAGAAATCTTTGCCCAGACTAATGTTGTGGAGCCTTTTCTCTGTGTTTTAGTTCAGTAGCTTTACAGTTTCAGGTTTTATGTTTAAGTCTTTAATCCATTTTTAGTTGATTTTTGTGTATGATGTGAGATAAGGGTCTAATTTCATTCTTTTACATATGGTTAACCTGTTTGCCAACACCGTTTGTTGAAGATTGTCCTCTTTCCATTTTAAGTTCTTGGCACCTTTGCTGTAAATCATTTGACCATAAATGGGTGGGTTTGCTTCTGGGCTCTCTATCCTGTGTGATTGGTTAGTTGGTGAGTTTTCATGCTATGCTGTTTTGGTTACAATAGTTTTGTAGTAGATTTTAAAATCAGGTAGTGTGATGCCTCTAGGTTTGTTCTTTTTGCTTTGACTTTTTGTTTTTTTCTGTGGTTCCATATGAGTTTTAGGATTGTTTTGTTTTTTGAAGAATGACATTGGAATTTTGATAGGCATTGCATTGAATCTGTATATCACTTTGGGTAGTATGAATAGTTTAACAATGTTCTTCCATTCCATGAATATGAATATCTTTCCATTTGTTTGTATCATCTACTATTTCTTTCATCAGTGTTTCTATTTTCTAGTATATAGATCTATTGCCTCCTTAAATTTACTTCTGAGGAATTTTTTTTTCCCTTGCTACTGTAAATGGATTTGAGTTCTTAATTTTTTTTTCAGGTACTTCATTGTTAGCATAAAAAAGTGCTGTTGATTTTGTATCCTGCAACTTTGCTGAATTTGTTTATCAGTCCAAATGGTTTTTTGGTGGAGTTTTCAGCATTTTCTATATGTGAGACCATGACATCAGCAAACAGATGATTTCTCTTCTTCCTTCTGATATGGATGCCTTTATTTCTTCCTCTTGTCTGATCACCCTGGCCAAGACTTCTACCTATGTTGAATAGTAGTGGCAAGAGTGGGCGTTCTTATCTTGTTTCTGATTATAGAGGAAAAGCTTTTACCTCTTTACTACAGAGCATGGCAGCTGTGGGCTTGTTACTTAATGGTCTTTGTTGTATTGATGTATATTCTTTCTGTACCTAGTGCGTTGACAATTTTTATCATGAAATAGTTTTGAATTTTATCACATGCTTTTTCCATATCTATTGAGATGATCATATGGATTTTGCCTTTCATTCTATTAACGTGGTGTATCACATTTATTTATTTGCATATGTTGAACTATCCTTGCATCCCAAGGATAAATCCCACTTGATCTTGGTAAATGGTCCTTTTAATGTGCTATTGAATTCAATTTGCTAGTATTTTATTGGTGATTTTTGCATCTTTGTTCATCAAGGATGATATGATAGCTGGGATTACAGGCGCCCATAACCATGCCCTGCTAATTTTTGTATTTTTAATAGAAGCAGGGTTTTACCATGTTGGCCAGGCTGGTCTCGAACTCCTGACATCAGGTGATCCACCCGCCTTAGCTTCCCAAAAGTTCTGGGATTACAGGCGTGAGCCCCCATGCCCGCCTGCAGTATTGTCTTTTAGGACATTTAACAGATGTATTTGATACTGATAGGACTTTCCATATTGTTAAGTTGTTAGTACTTTGATATTATTGTATGGGTGTTTATAATTTATTTTATTGGTGCCTTCCAAGAACCATTTGCTATGGTTTAAATGTTCCCTCCAAAACTCCTGTTGAAATTTAATTACAGTGGTGACAGTATTAAATATCCAAACTGATATAGTTTGGATCTGTGTCCCCGCCCAAATCTCATGTTGAATTGTAATCTCCATTGTTGGAAGTGGGGCCTGGTGGGAGGTGATTGGATCATGGGAGTGAATTTCTCATGAATGGTTTAGCACCATCCCCCCTTGGTACTGTCTTCACAATAGTGAGTGAGTTCTTGCAAAAGCTGGTCATTTAAAAGTGTGTAGCGGCTGGGCCCCATGGCTCATGCCTGTGATTCCAGCACTTTGGGAAGCCAAGATGGGAGGATCAGTTGAGCCAAGGAGTTAGAGACCAACTCGGGCAACATGGCAAGACTCATCTGTATTAAAAAACATTAAAATAAATACATAAAAGTATATGGGACTGCCCCCTTTGTTCTTTTGCTTTCACCATGTGAAGTGTCTGCTCCTCCCCCCTTTCACCATGTGAAGTGCTTGCACCCATTTTGCCTTCTACCATGAATAAAAGCTCCCTGAGGCATCCCGAGAAGCAGGTGCCACCATGCTTTCTGTATAGCCTGCAGAACTGTGAGCCAGTTAAACCCCTTCTTTTATAAATTACCCAGTCTCAGGTATATCTTAATAGCAATGCAAGAATGGCCTAATACAGGGACCATTAAGAGGTGATTAGGCCGTGAGGGCCTTGCCCTCAGGAATAGATTAATATCATTATCACAGTGGTGGCTTTGTTACCGCAAGAATGTATTGTTGTAACAACACTTTCTGTCCCTTGCTCTCACCCTCACTTGTCCTTCTGCCTTCTGCCATAGGAAAATGCAGGACAGAGGTTCTTACCAGGCGTCAATACTTTGATTTTGGAATTTTTAGCCTCCATAACTGAGAAATAAATTTCTTTTCTTTATAAGTTACCCACCCTGTGGTATTCTGCTATAGCAAAGCAAAGTGGACTAAGACAGCATACCTATAGAGGGCAGCAGAGACATAGCAGTGAATTCTCATAACCTACATTTTTCAGGAAGTATGAAGGAAATTGGATTTAGGTGAACTTTGTTATGTAATTCTCATATACTTTATGTAGTGACCCCCTATGCAAATACAGGCTAATAGAAATAATGAATATCAAATAATGTGAGTGAGATTCCGGCACTTTTGTAAGAAGGTGAACAACAGAAAGCTACTGGTTGGCACAGATAAGAGATCTGAAAGTAGTTCGTGTAGTTTTAAAGGGAAAGTAAATGTGGCTTTCAAATTTGAAATATGGATTCATTTTTATGAAGCAGATGTTTTGTTTGTATTCTTACCAGTAGGGGTAGGAGAAATGATTCAGTAACGCATAAAAGATGGAATTATGGAAAAGTTAAAAAAAAAAAATAGAAACAAAACAGGAATAGGCTGGGCGCGGTGGCTCACGCCTGTAATCCCAGCACTTTGGGAGGACGAGGTGGGCAGATCACGAGGTCAGGAGCTTGAGAGTAGCCTGGTCAACACGGTGAAACTCCATCACTACTAAAAGTACAAAATTTAGCTGGACATGGTGGCGCATGCAGTAATCCCAGCTACTCCGGAGGCTGAGGCAGGAGAATTACTTGAACCTGGAAGGTGGGGGTTGCAGTAAGCCGAGACCACACCATTGTGCTCCAGCCTGGGCAACAGAGCGAAATTCCATCTCAAAAAAAACCAAAAAACAAAAAACAAAACCAGAGGAATAAACAAAATTTTGTGTTACATGGGAGTATATTATAACCTTGTAGAAAGTGATCTGACACATCTTTAAATATATTTCTGGCCAGGCACAGTGGTTCCTGCCTGTAATCCCAGCACTTTCGGAGGCTGAGGTGAGTGGATCATTAGGTTAGGAGTTCAATACTAGCCTGATTAATATGATGAAACCCTGTCTCTACTGACAATACAAAAATTAACTGAGTGTGTTGGCATGTGCCTATAGTCCCAGCTACTCAGGAGGCTAAGGCAGGAGAATCGCTTGAACCTGGGAGGCTGAGGTTGTAGTTAGTCAAGATTGCGCCACTACACTCCAGCCTGGGCATCAGAGTGAGATTCCATCTCAAAAAAAATTCTAAATTTAATGAGCATATATATGTAATTTTCTTTATTTTTACTTTTTTTTTTTTTGGAGACAGAGTCTCCTAACTCTAGTACCTGGGACTACAGGCACACATCACCACACTCAGCTAATTTTTTTTGTAATTTTAGTAGAGATGGGGTTTCACTATGTTGGCCAGAGTGGTCTCGATCTCTTGACCTCGTGATTTGCTTGCCTCGGCCTCCCAAAATGCTGGGATTACAGGTGTGAGCCACCATGCCTAACCTGTTTTTACTTGCTTATATACGTTTTTGAAAGTAATAATTCAGTTTTGCTTTTAATAGTGAATTAGAATAAAATGACATAACTGGATGTGTGCTAATTGTTAATGCCTACGAACTGCCCATTGTTTTCATCTTTTTTACAGTATAAAATGCACATAACATACAGTTTACTATTTTGACCATTTTTATCTGTGCAGTTCAGTGGTATTGAATATATTCATAATGTCGCTTAACTACCATTACCACCATCTATCTCCAGAACTCTTTTCATCTTGTAAAATTGAAACTTTGTACTCATTAAACGGTAATCCCTCCTTTTGTCTTTCCCCCAGCTCCTGGCAACCACCATTCTGCTTTGTCTCTATGTATCATTTTGACTGCTGTAATTACCTCATATGAATAGAATCATACAGTATTTGTCTTTTTATGACTGGTTTATTTCACTTAGCAGCATAATATCCTAAAGGTTAATCCTTATTGTTAGAATTTCCTTTTTTTTTTTTTTTGAGAGAGCCTCTCACTGTCACCCAGGCTGGAGAGCAGTGGTGTAATCTTGGCTTACTGCAACCTCCACCTCTCGGGTTCAAATGATTCTCTTGCCTTGGTCTCCCAGTAGCTGGGATTATAGGTACATGCCACCACGCCCAGCTAATTTTTGTATTTTAGGTGGAGACGGGGCTTCACCATGTTGGCCAGGCTGGTCTTGAACTCCTGACCTCAAGTGATCTGCCCACCTGAACCTCCCAAAATGCTGGGATTACAGGCATAGCCACCACACCCAACTAGAATTTTCTTCTTTTTAAAGGCTGAATAGTTTTCCATCGTATGTTTATACCATAGTTTTACCTAATTTGTGACCTAACATATGGTCTATCCTGGAAAATGTCCTGTATTCACTTGAGAAGACTGTGTATGCTGTTGGGTACAGTGTTGTGTGTATGTCTGTTAGATCTAATTGGTTATTGTCTGAGGTCCTCTGTTTACTTACTTATCTGCGATCTAGCTATTCTATCCACTGTTGAGAGTAAGGTATTGATTTAATCATCTCTTATTTAGAACGATTTGTTTCTCCCTTCAATTCTGCCTGGTTTTGTCTCATGTATTTTTGAGGTCTTTTAATTGCTGCATAAATATTTATAATTTGTATGTCTTCTTGCTGTATCAAATAATTTATTAATATATAATGTCCTTTTTTCTTGTAACCTTTTTTGCTTTAAGTCTGTTTTCTCTGATATTAGTATAGCCACCTCTACTCTGTTGTGGTTACTATTTGCATGAATATCTTTTTCCATCTTTTAATTTTCAAACTGTTTGTGTCTATGGATCTAAAGTGAGTCTAGTGTAGTCAACATATGGTTGAATCCTGTTCCTCCATGTTGTCAATCTCTGTCTTTTGATTGGAGAGTTTAATCCATTTGAATTTAAATTATTGGTACAGAAGGATTTCTGTCATTCTGTTGTTTGTTGTTCATATAATTACTGCTTTTTATGGGGGCCCTCATTTCTTGGAATACTGTCTTCTTTTGTGTTTAGTTGATTTTTTTCATGAAATGTTTAAATTCTTTTCTCTCTCGGTTTTTTAATTGGAGTCTCATTCTGTTGCCCAGGCTGGAGTGCAGTGGTGTGATCTTGGCTCGCTGCAGCCTTTGCCTCCCAGGTTCAAGCGATTCTCCTGGCTCAGCCTCCTGAGTAGCAGGGATTACAGGCATGTGCCACCACACCCAGCTAAATTTTGTATTTGTAGTAGAGATGGGGTTTCACCATGTTGGCCAGGCTGGACTTGAACTCCTGACTTCAGGTGATCCACCCACCTTGACCTCCCAAAGATTACAGGTGTGAGCTACTGTACCCAGCCTCCTTTCTCATTTTCTTTCTTTC
>NW_016108097.1:197747-209993 GCF_001604975.1 Cebus imitator | reverse complement strand
CTCTGAGTCCTGGGTTCAAGGGATCCTCCTGACTCAGCCTCCCAAATAGCTGGGACTACAGGTGTGCACCACCATGGCCAGATGATTTGGAAAAAAAAAATTTTTTTTTTTGGTAGAGACGAAGTCACACTGTGTTGCCCAGGATGGTCTTGAACTCCTGGCCTCAAACAATCCTTTCACCCCAGCCTCCCAAAGTTCTTGGATTACAGGTGTGAGTCACTGTGCCTAGCCTGTGTTTTGTTTTTTTTTTTCTTTTTTTTTTCTTTTAGTACTCTTAATATGTTATCCTGCTGCCTTCTGGCCTTAAAGTTGTTGATGAGAAATACGCTCATAATCTTATTGATGATCCCTTATATGTGGCAGGTCTCTTATCATGCTGCTTCAAGATTCTCTTGGAAGTATATTTGATTATAATGTGTTTTCATGTATATTTCTTTGAGTTCATCTTTCTTGGAATTTATTGAGCTCCTTGGATGTTTTTATTCATATCTTTCATCAGGTTTGGGAAGTTTTCAGCCATTTTTTCTTCAAATATACTGTTTCTTTCTCTCTTTCTGTTCCTTCTGATACTCCCAGAATGCATATGTTGGTCCAGCTGATGTTTCATTTCCATTATTGTACTTTTCAGCTCCAGAATTTCTTTTTGGTCTTTTTTTTAGATTTTCTCTTTATTGATATTGATACTCATGTAATATTTTTTTGCTGTTCTCTATATCTTCCTTTAGTTCTTTGAACAACTTTAAAACAATTGTCATAATGTCTTTGTCTGGAAGATCTGCCATCAGGTCTTTTTCAGGGACAGTTGTGTTGTTTTGTTTTTTTTCTTTTGAATGTGTCATACTTTCCTGTATATCTTGTCATTTTTTGTTGAAAACAAACATCAAAACATCATTTGAATATAATGATGTGGTAAGTCTGGAAATTAGAGTCTCCCTCTTTCCCACCATTTGCTGTTTACTACTACTACTACTATTATTATCATTATTATTATTATTGAGAGAGTCTCACTCTTTCATCTAGGCTGGAGTGGAGTGGCACAGTATCAGCTCACTACAACCTTTGCCTCCTAGGTTCAACCAGTTCTCCTGCCTCAGCCTCCTGAGTAGCTGGGATTACAGGTGCCTGCCACCATGCCAGGCTAATTTTTGTGTTTTTTTAGTAGAGACGAGGTTTTGCCATGTTTCACAGGCTGGTCTCAAACTCCTGACCTCAGGTGATCCACCTACCTCTGCCTTCCACTTCTGATCAAGTAGCTTTCAGTAATCAGGGCACACATACCCTATACTTGGAGGCGAGGGTCCTTTTTGTCTGTCCTTGGTTCCTGTAAGCTGTGCGCAAGCTGCTCCTTGGAATGCATGCACAACTGCCTGCCACAGGGCTGAGAGTGGCAAATGGATAGCTGTTACTGTCCTGATACCTGCAAGCAATTAAAATTATGTCCAGGCCTTTCCCTGGATGTTATAAGCCTTCAATAGATTCCAGAGTTTCAAAATAGTTACATAGGACAGCTTCTGCCAGTGCAATGATCTTCTAGGTGGGGCAATACATTCATGGTGCTTCCTACTCCGCCATCTTCCCAGAATCATCTGATTGCATATAATTTACATATACAGTTGAAAGAGTTTAATTCTGATGATCATGCATTTTAGAAACCTCTCATATGACTATGTTTATATGAAAACTGATACAATTTAGTGCTTATAAAGGGAATTCCAGAGTTTCTAGTCATGCTTTTTGTATGATTATATTTTAAAGATTTAATTATAGAAACATTGTACTGAAGTCTATATTCCAGTGTGTTCTCATGGTAAAAAGAGAAGAAGGTTGGAGATTGTGTTGAGGAGTCTGTATTTTTTTTTTTTTTTTGCTGTTATTTCATATTATAACTCATGTATTATATGATGTATCTGTTCATTACAATGGCATAGCATTTTTGGGCTTTTATTGTCTTTATTACAGTATGTAACTGTATGTATCAATATCAATTGTTGTATCTGTGCCAGAAATTATGTTTTATCTTTTCATCATTTCCGTCTTGTATAGCTGAACTTTAGCTTATAAGATGTCAGGACAAGGAGTTTGTCAGTTTGTTCTTTTTCTTTCCATGAACCTTCTTCCCCTTTCACTAGCACCATGTCATCTCATTTCCCTTCATTCCCCTCTTTCTTTCATTTCCCAAATAATTCCTTTTTTTCTGATATAAGAAGGACTAGAACAGAAAAGGATTGTTTTAGGAAAATTGTTACAACTATGTAATGTTAAAAAGTAATAAGTCACTATGGGTGTGACTTTTATAGTTTTCTAGTATTATAAATAATTCTTAGGAGTTCTACTTTTAATGACAGAGTTGTACATGTTGGACTACCTTTCCTGAAAATAACAATGACAACTTTTGGACAAAATATGTAAAAAAAAAAAAAAAAAAACATGTATGTGAAGGCACAGTAGGAGGATAGAAAGTAGGAAGGAACTGAAGGATATTGACATTTGAAAGATAGAATGGTATAAGGTGAACGTTTCCATTTTTGTGAATGTTTCCCAGAGGACAGGACTCAGTTATTGGTTGTGTAGGTGACAGCAGCTTGAATAGAAACCAAAAGACAGAGTAAAGGGGGTGACTCTAGCAGCTAGAAAGTTAGTGAGTATAAAGTAGTCTTTCATAGAGGAAGGTGTCCCAAATTCTACATAAAACTCTTAGGCTAAAATAACTAAAGATATTTCATTTGCACAAGAGAGACAGAGTTTAGAGAGGGGTATGGCCAAGTTAACTACTTATAAAGCAGTACTCCTCAGAAGAACATAATCAAATCCAGAGTTTCTAAAAATGTACCATATACAGTGTCCAGAATACAATCCATATTCAGTAGCACATACACAAACAGAAAAATGTGACCTTTACTTAAGTGAAAAGCCAATTAATTGAGATTGGCCTTTACATGACTCCTATGTTAGAATTAGCAACTGTTATAACTCTTCTTAAGGATATATAAAGAAATATATACACCATGAATGAACAAATAAGAAACCTCAGCTGAAAAATGGAAACTAGATAAAAGGACTAAATGAAAATTCTATAAGTAAAAAGTATAATATTTGAAATAAAAACTGATTAGAGATTACAAAAGGCTAGGAAAAAGATCAAGGAGCTATTGAACTTGATAGATTCATAGAAGTTATTTTTTCTTAAAAAGTGAAAAAGAGGCCGAGGCGGGTGGATCATGAGGTCAAGAGATTGAGACCATCCTGGTCGACATGGTGAAACCCTGTCTCTACGAAAAATACAAAAATTAGCTGGGCATGGTGGTGCATGCCTGTAGTCCCAGCCTCGGAGGGCTGAGGCAGGAGAATTGCTTGAGCTCAGGATGCGGAGGTTGCAGTGAGCCGAGATCGCGCCATTGCACTTCAGCCTGGGTCATAAGAGCGAAACTCCAGCTAAAAAAAAAAAAAAAAAAAAAAAAAAAAAAAAAAAAAAAAAAAAAAAAAAAAAAAAAAAAAAAAAAAAAACTGTAAAAGAGATTTCAAAAAATGAAGCTAGCCTCAGTGGCTGGTAGGGCAATATCTAAACGTCTAACACTTAGAGTCCTAGAAATAGAGGCCAGGGGAAATTGGGTCAAAAAATTCTGAAGGAATGGTTGGAAATGTCCCTAAATTGATAAAAAACATGAATTTACATATTGAAGAAGTTTAGTGAACTCCAAACAAGATAAATGCAATAAAATAGCACTTAAGCACGTTATAGTAAAGCTGTTAAAAATGATAGAAAAAATATCTTGGCCAGGTGCAGTGGCTTATGCCTGTAATACCAGCTCTTTGGGAAGCCAAGGCGGGGGTATTGCTTGAGCTAAGGAGTTTGAGACCAGCTTGGGAAATGAAATGAGACTTCATCTCTACCAAAAGAAAAAAATTTGGTAAGCACCCTGAGAAATGCTAATGAATGGTAGCTGACTTCTTATCAGAAGTAATGCAGGCCAGCAGGCTATAAATACCTTTAAAGTGCTGGTAAAATAAAAATCAACTCAGAATTCTATAGCCAAATTATATTTTCTAACTAAGAAAATCTTTACAAGAAATATTTAAGGAGATACTTCAAGCTGAAGGAAAGTGATACCAGTTGAAAACTCAGATCTTCAGGAATGAAGAGCACTGAAATTTGTAAAAATGTAATTCTTCCCCACTCCATTAAGAAATACATAATTCTGTTTAAAGCAGAAATTATAATGTTATGATATGGCATTTATGACATATATATATGTAACTGCTGAGCATTAAGAATAATGAGTCTAGGTAGATGGAACTATGTGCTTACTGGGTTCTTATTTTATGTGAAGTGGTAGAATTAGCATTACGTCCACTGTGCAAAGTTAAAAATATATGTTATAATTCCTAAAACACTAAAAAAGAAAAAGATGCAAAGGTGATAGCTAAAAAACAATAAAAGTCAAAATGGAATTCTAAAATATATTTAGAGAATATGAAAAAAGGTGTAAAGGAAGGAACAGCAGAAGGAACAGAACAGGAATAAAACAAATGAGGTGTGTATCAGTCTGTTCTCATGCTGTAATAAAGACATACCTGAAACTGGGTAATTTATAATGGAAAGAGGTTTAATTGACTCATAGTTCAGCATGGCTGGGGAGGCCTCAGGAAACTTACAGTCATGGTGGAAGGGGAAGCAAACATGTCCTTTTTCACATGGTGGCAACAAGGAACAGAATGAGAGCAAAGTGGGGGAAAAGCCCCTTATACAATCATCAGATCTCATTAGAACTCACTCACTATCATGAGAACAGCATGAGGGTAACTGCTCCCATGATTCAGTTACCTCCAACCAGGTCCCTCCCACAACATGTGAGGATTATGGGGAGTACACTTCAAGATGAGATTTGGGTGGGGACACAGCCAAACCATATCAGGATGAAAAGAAAACAAATAGCAAAATTCCAAACCTAGGACAGTTCTATCAATAATTATATTAAGCGAAAATAGATTAAGTGTTCTATTTAAAGGTAGAGATTCACACATTGGATAGAAAGCAAGACCTCCATATATTCTGTCTACTAGAGATGCATTTTATATATAATGACACAGAGATTGAAAGTAAATGTATGAGAAAAGATGTAGTATGCAAATAGTATAAGATGGAGTAGTTAATATTAGATAAAGTAGACTTCAAGACAGCATTATTGAAGATAAAGAAGGGCATTTGATAGTGATAAAACTCATTAGAAATACATAGTAATCATAAATTTGTATGCACCTAATAAGATGGTGGAAATTTTAACACTACTCTATAACTTATAGAAAACCTAGGCAAAAAATCAGTTAGAACATAGAAGATCTGTAAAATACTTCAACCACCTTGACCTAACTGGCATTTGTAGAATATCGTGTGCAACTAAAATAGAGTGTGCATTCTATTCAAGTATATGTCATAAACATAAGGAGATAAATAATATGTGGGTCCTAAAACATGTCTCAGTATATTTCAAAAGGTTGAAATCCTAAAGAGTATGTTCTGTAACTACAGTAGAATTTAAAATAGACATCAATAGCATTAAGATAACCAGGAAAAACTGAATATTTGGAAATTAAACAACAATTATCCCTAGTCGATCTGTGAATTTAATATGGTTCAAATCATTATCTTAGCTGGACTTTTCTCTTTTGGTAGAAATTGACAAGCTGATTATAATATTTATATGAAGATAGAAATGACCTACATTATACACAGCAATCTTAGAGATTTACAAGGTGGAAAATTTAAATTTTCTTATTTCAAGATTTAGTCAAATGATACAGTAGTTAAGACTGTGATATCAGTATAAGGATATACAGGTACATAAATAGAGCAGAACAGAGAACTGATAAGTTATTTTTAACAAAGAAAGCTATCCAGTGAGGGAAAAGAAAGGCTTTTAAACAAAAAGTACTGGAACAACTAGACATCTGTATGGATGAAAGTTCACCTTGACTCCCTACCCTCATGTGGTACACAAAAGATAAATCAAGATGGATCATAGATCTAAATGTAGAAGCTAAAAGTATAAAGCTTTTAGAAGAAACAAGTAGAGAATAGGCAAAGGTTTCCTTGAGAGGATACAGAGAGCAGCAATTGTTTTAAAGAAAACACCTAACACTCTAAATTAAACTTCTTCAAAATAAAAAACTTGTACTCATCAAAAGACATTGTTAAGACATGAAGAAAGTAATAGCAAAACCTGTATCTGTAAAGGATTTGTATTAAGACCATATAAAGAAACTCTTCAACTGAACAATGAAAATACAACTTGATTAATTGGAGAAGACTTAGTACAACCACTTCATGAATGATGCTATATTGAAAAACCAGTGAACACATGAAAATGTTACCAAACATCATCAATTATTAAGGAAATACAAAGTTAAACTGCAATGAAATACTACTTTGTCCCCTTAGCTTAAATTAAAGAGTAATACTACCACATGTAGAGCAATGAGAATTCTTATAAAACTAAGAGTTTTTATACCCTAACCCATGACTTAGCAATTCTACTCCTAGTTATTTACTTAATAGAAAATAAAAACACATCTACAAGATTTGTTCAAAAATGTTTAATAGGCTGAAACTGGGAACAGATCACATATCCCTCAGTTGGAGACTGGATCAACAAATAGATATAATCATAAATGGAATACAACTCAGCATTGAAAAGAAGCACTGTCTTGGTACATCAACAACATAATGAATTTCAAATACATGGTAGGTGAAAGAAAGCTTACACAAAAGAATACATTCTGTATTCCATTTACCTCTTGTTCTAGAAAAGGTAAAATTGATGTATGATGGAAGAAAAAGCAGTGTTGCCTTCAATAGTGGGATAAGGATTATTTGCGAAAAGTCAGAGGAACTTGCTGGGTGATAGGAAATGCTTTATTTCTTGTTAGGAATTTGAGTTAAATGCTGTATATATATGTGTGTGTGTGTGTGTGTGTGTGTGTGTGTGTGTTAAAACGTATCAAATGGTATGTCTTTTATTGTATATAAAACTTATTGAAAAAAGTACATATGAATAGAAATATACATTGAATACTTGTTATTGATGTTCATGCTGAGGGTTAATGGGATGATGTGTACTGTCATCTGCAACTTTGAAATGCATCAAAAAGTAAGATGGATTAATGGATAGAGAAATGTGATAAACTGATCATAGCTAAATAATAACAGTTGTAAAGTCTTGGTGATATATATATTGGTTTTTACTATAGTATCTCTAAAAAATTTCTGGTTGAAGTTTGCAAAAAATTCTGTGTGAAAATTAAATCTTTTCAGGGAATATGGAACTGTGTTTTTGTATTTATGTAGGTAATTGTCATAATAATTCTTTGATATTAGAGAATCTTAAATTTCTGATGTGGGTGTACAGTATCTCCTTTCACCACCACCTGAGTTTATTTCTGGTTGCTGTAAAACAGTACAATTGATAATGAAGTTTTTTCATATTTTTGTCCTAGACATGAAATGTATAATGCTCTAGCTTTTACTTTTTGGGAGACAGAGAAAGGCCCTGAGCATTGGTGTTGTGTCAACCGTCCTAGGCTCAGATCTCTGTTCTACCTTTCACACAATGCTTGACCCTAAGCAAGGTATTTAACTTTTCTTTTTGAGTTGGAATCTTGCTGTGTTGCCCAGGCTGGAGTGCAGTGGCATGATCTCGGCTCACTGCAGCCTCTACCTCCTAGGTTCAAGCAATTCTTCTGCCTCAGCCCCTGGAGTAGCTGGGACTACAGGCGCACGCCACTATGCCCAGGTAATTTTTGTATTTTTAGTAGAGACGGGGCTTCACCATATTGGCCAGGCTGGTCTCAAATTCCTGACCTTGTGATTCCCCCCACCTCGGCCTCCCAAAGTGCTGGGATTATAGGTGTGAGCCACCATACCCGCGCGGGTATTTAACTTTTTTTTGACCCAACTGGTTTGTCTGTCAAATGACTTCAATAATATATTCCTCACATGGTTACTGTGAAACTTGGTGAGTCATTGAGTCATCACACAGTGAACACCTAGAACATAGAAGACATTCAAGCAATGCCAGATTCATTTAGGATACAGGTAGACATTCCTAGGCTTATAATAGATTTAGAAGCAGAATTAGTCTTTTACTTCTTCAGATCTCCTTTGAAGTCTGAGTGACTACAGAACCCATAGAGACCTACCTGTAGTCACTAAATGCTGTGTTTCTGGTCTCTAAGGCCTGGTTGTATCTTGATTGGAAACTATTAGTCAAAAATTTTTAAGAAATAATACTGCAACTATTGTTTAAGCTGAAAAAATTTTTTTTTGAATTTTAGTTTATTGGTCTTAGTTAATACTATAACCTTTACAGTGCTAAAAAGTTATAATCCAACTACGTACTTTGGTGACATTAACTGAAACACATGTTCTTTTCTAGAGACCTTATTCTGTAAATGATAATATAAAAAAATATCTTATGAAATTAAGTCTTTATAGAGATCTCATTTAATTCTTACCATTCTATTAATAAAATACATTTTATATTTATGTGTTCCGTATCTTGTCTGAAATCACACAACTGGAAAGTAGAAAGTTGTCATTTGAACACAACTGTGTGATTCTTAACCTGGTTATCTTAACCATTTTGCTGAATGGCCTTTCCTTCTTTTCCTTATCCCCTGTTTTCATGTATGTGTATGTAGTCATTCTCTACTAGCTCTCTCTTCTTGTGTACAAATAGACCAGATGTCTACATTTAAACAAACAGGATCTTTAACCCTGCTGCTCCCGTACTCAAGACAGATGGGATGTATGTAATCATCTGTGCTGTGAAGTGAAATGAGATCTCTTGAATTCAACATCAAAACCTTATAAGATGTTTTATCTTTTTTAAAAGTCCTTAATTACAAGTTAGAGCAATTAACATCTATATTACTAATAATCTTTTGAGTAGTATGGGTGCTTTGGTTATGGTTAAATGGTTAAAATGTTTTCCTTAAAGGGCATTTTTGGCCAGTTCACCAATTATTTGCAAGAGGAAGTTTAGGTTGATTATATTGCTTTGAGTTAGAATATCTGAGAAAGTAGTACTTATATTAGTTTGGTAGTGCTGTGATGATAAAATACCACATACTGGGTAGCTTCAACAACAGAAATTTATTTTCTCACAGTCCTAGAGGCTGGAATATCCTCTGGGACAAGATCCAGGTGCTGGCAGAGTTGGTTTCTCCTGAGGCCTTTCTCTGTGGCTTGCAAGATGACTGTGTCTTTTTCTTTTTTTTTTTTGAGACGGAGTCTCACTCTGTCGCCTGGCTGGAGAGCAGTGGCATGATCTCACTGCAACCTCCGCCTTCTGGGTTCAAGTGATTCTCCTGCCTCGGCCTCCTTAGTAGCTGGGACTACGGGCGTGTACCACCACACCTGGGTAATTTTTGTATTTTTAGTAGAGACAGGGTTTTACCATGTTGGCCAGGATGGTCTTTATCTCTTGACCTCATGATCCACCCGCCTCAGCCTCCCAAAGTGCTGGGATTACAGGTGTGAACCACCACCCCTGACCTGCTGTGTCTTTACGTGGCCTCTTCTCTGTGTCTCTCCCTCTTCTTATGAGGATGTCAGTCATATTGGATTAGGGCCCACCCTAAGGACCCCATTTTAACTTAATCACCCATTTAAAGGCCTTATTCCAAGTACATTACATTCTGCGAACCTGAGACTTCAACCTATGAATTTAGGGGGGACACAATGTAACCTGTAACAGTGCTATAAAGAGAAATTCATAAATGAAGATGGAGATTTTACTTTTTTTTCATTTATTTTTTTTGAGATGGAGTTTCGCTCTTGTCGCCCAGGCTAGAGTGCAATGGCAGGATCTGGGCTCACTGCAACCTCTGCCTCCTGGGTTCAAGCGATTCTCCTGCATCAGCCTCCTCAGTAGCTTAGATTACAGGCACATGCCACCATGCCTGGCAAATTTTTATATTTTTAGTAGAGATGGGGTTTCATCATACTGATGAGACTGGTCTTGAACTCCTGACCTCAGGTGATCCACCTTCCTCAGCCTCCCAAGGTGCTGGGGTTACAGGCATGAGCCACTGCGCCTGGCCTGAATATTTTATTTTTTAAGGAAGAAAATAATTTTGCTTTTAGAGTGTTAAATTGGGAGTATACAGTAGATAGTTGATGTTGTTACTTGGGATTTGGAAGAGAACACAAGGTTGGTTGCTTGATTTGGAAAGCATTTGCTTAGAGGTAGTATATTAAAATTAGAGCAACATAAGGAAATTGATTTTTCTCCACATTTCTGGGACAAGAGAAAAAGATAGTATAAGTAATTGTAAAAATTCTTAGAAAGTATGAAGAAAGGAGCCCACAGAGAAATTTGAAGAATAAGATTTGTTTCTCATGAATGTATTTGAATTAATTTGGTCAGTTTATTGTCCTTTTTCAAATGCCAGCAATTTAAAAACATTAATTGTAATGAAAATGGTTTTCAGGTTAGAAATATTTTGGAAGGGATTTACCTAAAACAAGTTACTGATCTGATATCTTGAGTTCCAAAGCCATGGAGACATTCTATGGTACTCCAGGCAATCTGTCCCCTTTTCTGCCCCTGGCAGCTGTAACTTCAGTATTAGTAACAGAAGTATGTGAGACTTGTGCTCTTTCCTTGAGAGTGGATGACGGGTCCCGGCATGGGTGCCTGATGTCCTGAGGTGGGATCATGGCCTCCTCTTTCTGTTTTCCCCAAATGCCTATGCGATATCTAGGTTGCTGAAGTTTTCCTGGCCCTAAGCACTATTTTAGGGGATCTAAAAGGAAGAAAGAAGGCTTCCAGCATACCTAAAGTTGATAGGATGGTAATGGCCATGCATCTTGACTTTCTTTTGACCATCTCAGTATCGTTTTACAAAATAATCAAGCTTACATCCACACATTTTTTTTTTCTTTTTTAAGACAGGGTCTCTGGTTTTGTTTCTCACACCGAAGTACGGTGGTGTGATCACAGCTCCCTGCAGCCACCACTTCCCTGGGCTCAGGTGATGCTCCCACCTCAGCCTTCCAGGTAGCTGAGACTAGTGGTGTATGCCACCATGCCCTGCTAGTTTCTTTTTTCTTTTTTTTTTTTTTTTTTTTTTTTTTTTTTTTTTTTTTTTTTTTTTTTGATAGAGACAAGGTTTCGTGTGTTGCCCAGACTGGTCTCAAATTATTGAGCTCAAGCCATCTGCCTGCCTCAGGTTCCCAAAGTGATGGGATTTCAGGCATGAGCTACCACACATAATTTCTTTTATATAATAATGGAAAGTGCAACCCTTTTCTTTACAGAATGTTTGCTTTCAGCTTTGCCACATACATACACATCTTTAGCAACATCCAATTTGTCCAGGTCTCTCAGTGTACTTTTTTAAAATTTTATTTTGTTGAGGTGAAATTCACATAGCATCAAATTAACATTGAAAAGTGAACAATTCAGTGTCACTTGGTGGGTTCACTGTGTTTCGCAACTAATACCTGTCTCATTGTAAAACATTTCATCACCCTAGAAGGAGATACTATACCATTAGTATCCATTCCATATTCCCCACCTCAGCTCAGTCCCCTGGTAACTCCAGTCTGTTTTCTGTCTCTATGGATTTACCTGTTCTGGTTATTTCACATAAATGGAAATCATACAGCATTTGACCTTTTGTGTCTGGCTTCTTAACAAAATGTTTTTGAGGTTCCTCCACATTGTAGCATGTATCAGTACTTCATTCCTTTCTATGGCAGGATAATGTTTCATTGTATGTATATACCACACATTCATCCACTGATGTCTGTTTATTTCCTCCCTTTGGCTGTTTTGAATAGAGCCGCTAGTACCTTGGTATACACATACGGGAGTACCTGTTTTCAGTTCTCTTGGATATATATGAAGGAGTGGAATTGCTGGACTATGTGTTAATTGTATGTAACTTTTTGAAAAACTACCTGTTTTCCACACTGACTGAACTACTTTACATTCCCGCCAGCAATGCACAGAGGTTTCAGTTTCTCCACATCCTTGCCAACACTTACATTATGGTCTCTTCTACCTACTTAAAAAAAAATTTCTAGTGGGTGTGAAGTGATACCTTATTATGCTTTTAGTTTGCAATTCTCTAATGGCTAATAGTGATGAGTGTCTCGTATCCTGGTTGGTAATCTGAATATCTTCTTTGAAAAAATACCTATTCAAGTTTTTTGTTGAGTTTTATTTGTTTTTTTTCTTGTTG